>NC_056734.1:99871803-100049303 GCF_019279795.1 Protopterus annectens
TGTTCGTGCGTAGGTACCTCTTGAATAGCTTTCATGTCTATGAGATCTGTAATTTGCCTTTCTGCCTCTGCCCTTTGATTGAGTGGCAGGTTTGGCATGCCTCTCATTTTTGGAAGGGTGTGAAAATGGAATCTGTAGCCTCAATGTCCAGGATCCATTTTTTCTTTTGTGACAATATGCCAATTTTTTGAAAATAATGCCAGCTTTCCTCCTAAGGGGGCTGCCATTTGAGTCTTGCTTGGCATGCAAAGGGGAACGTCATTGGGCTTGCTTTCTGAATGATTGCGAGTTATCCTCACCACCTCTTTGTGTAGGAGCTTGCCATAGCCTGCCTCTAAACGATCCTTGGGATTGTCCTCTGCACCTCGGGCGCCTGTATCTGCCTCTTTGGGGTCTGTCCGTGGCTGGAAAGGACCAATTTTTGGAAGGCCAATTTCTACTGAAACATGGGGGTTGTACCTGTAGAAAATCTTTCACAGTTTGCATTGATTTAGCCTTTTCCTCCATTTTCCTTAATACCTCCTCAGCATTAGCACCAAATAATACATCCTTTTGAAGAGGGGCATCTAGTAATTTAGCTTTGACATGATCAGGCAAGGTTTGCTCCTTGAGCCAGGCATGTCTATGTATGACTGATCCTGTAACAGCAGCTCTACATGAGGCCTCTAGAGCATCAAAACCACATTGTAAGGTATGCTTACCCACTTGTTCTGCACTATGCATCAAATCCTGCAACTCCTTCAAGTCTGGTTGTTCAGGTTGTGACATTTTACTTTTCAATTGTGATAATAAAAACTGTTGGTATTTTAGCATATGGAACTGACAGTTTAAGGCCCTCATGGTTAAGGTAGCCGAGGTATATACCTTTTTCCCCACCTTTCTAAGGATCTGGAATCTCTCTCGGAAGGTAATGGATTTTTAGCAGTGGAGGCCTTAATTCCCTTGGGGCCCTGTGAGATGGTTTCTGGGTCAGCAGCATGGCTTTTGTATAGAAATTGGTGTGAGTCAGGAACCCTGTAGTACCTGTCAGGCTTAACTGGGGCTGGAGGCAGAGAGTCCGGGTTAAGGCAGGCCTCCGAGTAAACATCATCTAGGATGTCCAAGACAGGAGGTATAGCCAGAGGCCTGTGCTGAGGTAGTAAGAGAAATTCCCTAAGCCTTTTCTTGGAATCTGAATAATCTTGGCTTTCTCAGTGGAAGTGTTCCCTTAAGGTATGCAAAGTTTCCCCAAATGAGTAATCCTCTGGGGGGGGGATACAGAAGGAATGGACGCCTACGCATCAGAGTCTTCAAAAGGGGAGTAAGAATGTTCTTGATCATCAGAGTGCTCTGAAATAATGGAGCCCTGATCAGAGGAGGGGGATTCTTCCTCCACTCTGGGCCTTTTGTCCGGTGGGGGTTGAGAACCCCTGATAAGAGTAATTAAATCCTCAGCCATTTTAAGCATCTGTATTTTAGGCATCTGTATTTTAGGCATGGGGCCTGGAGATGGGCCCTGTGTAGCTTGTCTCTTAGAGTGCATGGCTGCTTTAGACTTAGTGAAAGCCTTGATGGAGAAAGAAGAGGAAGGTCTGAAGACACCTTGAGTGGAGGTAGACCTGTCCACATTTTGAGGTTCAACGCCAAGAATGGCTTCGGTATCTGTAGTCGGGGTGTGGGCCGAGGAGCCTGCAACCTCGGGCACAGGAGACACCGCCAAAGAAGTGTTGTCAGTAGTCAGGGGCTGCGTAGGCGCCTCGCTGAGACCCGGACCACGTGTAGTCGGCTTTGGCGTGGTGTCAGTAGAGGCCACGGACCTCATGTGTCGGTCCTTATCTTTGCATTTTTTAGACAAAACTGGAGTCAGAGTATCCGACGACATAATATAGTTAAATGTTTTTCCAAAATAATGCTGGGCTTAACTCCGCTAACGCTTAATGGTGCGTTTGTTGAATGTAGCACAAAAGCGACAGACCGAGACGTCGTGGTCTGGGCCTAAACAAGGTATACAGAGGGAATGGAAATCCTTATGCGGTATTTGCTTCCCACATGAAATACAATTATTAACTTTCCAATTATTAACTTTGTCTGACATCGGTCTGAGGCAAGAAAAGTTTCCCCAATGGGGTACTTAGCTTTCAAGAAGACTTCGGTTTCAAAATTTTCGTAATTTCAGGAGCTGGCCGACTGGCACTTGCGAACTGCTTCTGCTTCGGGCATCGCGCGGCAAGAAAGACTGAAGAAAATGGCGTCGGCTGGTTCCTTTATACCCCTGTCACACTGACGTCAGGGAAGACGCGACTACAGCCGACACCGGACCTAGACTTTGGAATTCAGCAGACCGAGGACCCGCCTGACGGCAGGGGAACCCATCTGTTATTACTGCAGCTGTATGCACGATGAACATCAGATAATTGCAGACTTTCTGCACCAAGACCTACTCCCCTCTAGCTTGGACAGTAGACACTTCCAGCATTTCTTGGAAGGAGAAGTTTCTATATGCCTTTTCCCCTCTTACCACTAATTCAGAAAGTCCTCCTGAAAATCAGGAGAGACAAACCAAAAATCTTGTTGGCGATTCCCTACTGGCCAAGGCAGCACTCTTTCCCCTACTTCACAATCTAGCCAAGGTCAATCACCACAAGTTACCCCACAAGGTGGACCTTCTGACACAATAAAAGGGAACCCTCATCCGCCCACACTTGCAGATGTTGTCTCTGACACTGTGGATGATAAACTTTTAATTCCCTTTCGGCACCACTACTCAGAGGACGTGATTTTAGTCTTGAGGGAGGCCAGGAAACCTACTACAAGAAAATCATACCTAGCTAAATGGGAAAGATTTTCAAAATGGTGTCTGGACAAGGGAAGAGACCCATGCATTGCACATCCCCCCCAGTTCTTGCACATGTGTGTCAACTAGTACAGGGCAGACTTTCATACTATTCAGTAAAAGTTCACCTTTCCACAATCTCAGCCGGTATACCACTAGACCCTCCCTTACTAGCAAGGCTCGATGTTGAGCTTTTCTTAAAAGGAGTCTTACACGTTAGGCCTCCAAGAAAGCCCATCCTGCCACCCTGGGACCTTAACTTTATTCTGGAAAAGCTAACCCAGCAGCCATTCGAACCTGCTGGGACAGCTACTCTACAGATGTGTACATGGAAAACTGTACTGCTAGTGGCCATAATTTCAGCCAGAAGGGTGTCAGAACTACAGGCCTTAATGTCCTGCCCCCTCTTATACTACTTTCCACAAGGACAGGGTAACACTAAGAACTAACCCCTCCTTCATGCCTAAGGTGGTCAACGATTTGTCATTAAACCAATCTTTTCACCTACCCACACTCTACCCCCTCCCACCAATGAAGGGGAGATGATACTTCACTCCCTGGATGTACACAGACAGTTAAGATCTTACCTAGACAAAACAAAATACATTAGAAAACCCAATCAACTCTTTGCTTCCTTCCACCCCTGGGCAAGGCAGTCTCCAAACAAACCATTGCCTGTTGGATCGGGAAAGCCATTTGCCTCTGTTACTCACACCATTGCAAAAAATACCCACTGGGGGCAGAAGCTCATTCCACTAGGGCAATGGTAGCCTCCAAAGCCTTTCTCAAAGGCCTGGACACTGCTTCCATTATGGAAGCAACAACATGGTCCACCATTCACACTTTCATCAAATACTACAAATTAGACAATGTCTCCAGAGCACGGGCAGGATTTGCCAAGGCAATCCTACAGGGCTTTGTAGAATCAGCCTCTTTATCCGCTACCCTTCCTTCCAACTAAGCTGTGGTACTCTCCCACAACAAGAATACTTCAACATAGGAATAGAAGGACATAGAATAGTTGTGTAAAATCTTACCATAACTACAGATGTCCTTCTCTTCCATGTTGCAGTATTCCTTCCCACTCACGAAAACCCCCCTTCTCCTTCTCTTACTCAGTCCAGCATATCCTTAGGCCCCTGGTATCCTATACCCTACCCTGGGGACCTATGAAAACCACGTAAGAGCCCCATGGCCCTATGCCTGACAACACTGGCATCTACTCCTACTGGGCCTTCTACTCCTTCGGCTGGGCTTTCAGGTTCTGAGGTCTGTGCATGCAGACGTCACATTTAAGGCCCCTGGTTTATGGCCCTACGTGTGATGTCCCACACAGCTTCAACAGCCAAGTTGAAGCTTTTGTATAGGAGCAGACGTACGGGGTCGCCCAAGGCAGGAAATCCCAAAACAAGAATACTGCAACATGGAAGAAAAGGACAGCTCTCATTTCACAATACTGGCACTGGTACCTGGAACACCAAAGGAAGCAGATGTTAGGTCTACCAATTTTTTTTAAGAACCACTGAATCTTTCTCGTGTAAATTCTGGCAGTGGTGTCATGAGGATCATGGATGACATGAGGCTTAGAATTTTGGAAAACTCTCTTGTGGAGGTAGCATCCTGAAGACAGAAATTCCTGAAAATTCTCTTAACAGTCAGGACTATGTCTTCTAGTAGAAAAGGACATACATTTTCTGTGTCTCCATAAGACAATTCTTTGTGAGGGTGTGAGACAGGACTCTTCTAAATTCAACTTGAAGTTAGGAGCAACTGGCATGTGATAAGCACCCTTCAGATGTAAAGTCATCACGAAACAGTTGATCCAGAAGAAGGGGTAGGACTGTTTACAGGGTTAGTATTTTGAATTTGCGTACTTTCAGAAAAGTAGATATGCCAAATCTAACAGTAGTCTCCACAATAGCTCCTTTTTTGGATACCAAAAAGATTCTGGTGTAAAAACCTTTTCCTTTTTGTGGTGCAGGAATGGGTTCTATAATCCCTGCTTGCAACCTGAGAAGAAGCACTGAAAAGAACAGGCATGTTTAGTCTGTAGGGTGCAGGAGGATTTCCTTGAAGGCAGTAGGAGGATCTTTTGTCCAATGCAAAGAATATTCTCACGTAATTATTCCCAGCACCCACTTGACTCGAACTATTTGTGGCCAGGCTGCTGGGTTGAGATAAAGCCTGGGGGTAAGTGAAAAGGGAAGAGGGACAGAAAGAAGGAATGGGATGCCCAGAGTCTGGAATACTCATTCTTGAGCAGGGGAAAGATTTTTTTTTAGAGAAAAGAAAGTACAGTTGTGTACACTTACCATAAATGTAGATGTTCGAGTGTATTCACTGTTGCAGTCATCACATTTGGGTTATCCCTGCCAGGGTAGCCCTCAGATGACCCAAATACCAGAGGCTTAGTATTTCTGCTCGGTTGCTGTCGCTCCAGGACTGACGTCAGGTTGTCAGTGGTATAAAAACAAGCAGCCGACGTCATTACATCAGTTTTTCTTGCCTTATCAGGAGCCCCCCAATAGGGAGCTAGGTTACGGTGGAAGAACACCACCAGTAGAAAGTAAATACCAAAATTCCTTGTAAGGAGAGAGAGAGAGAGAGAGAGAGAGAGAGAGAGAAGAAGTGGGATGGAGGGAGGGAGGGAAACCAAGACTGCAACAGTGAATACACTCAAACATCTACATTTATGGTAAGTGTACACAACTGTACTATGTTCTTCATGTTTCACTGTTGCAGTCATCACATTTGGGTTGATTTCCAAAGCTGAAGAAAAGGGTGGAGGCAGTCAAGAAGACTGGGGGATGGCTAGGATGCCCTGCAAGACTGCAGTGGCAAGGCCTGCCCTGGATTTGGAGAAGACAGGCAGGTGGTAATGCTTGGTGAAGGTATGAACAGATGTCCATGTTGCAGCCTCCAAAATGTCCCTGGTGGGGACTCCTCTACAGAAAGCTGCAGGGGTGGAAGTTGCTCTGGTGGAATGTGTCCTGACCCCCTTGGGGGAGGTTTTCAGTGCTGTTTGTAGCAGAAATGGATGCAGTGTGCTATCCATTTGGAAATTGTTTGGATATGGCCTTGCCCTCTGCTCCTGCAGTGAAGCTGACTAGCAATTGATCTGTTTTTCTAAAATATTTAGTCCTGTCTAGGTAGAATCTGAGCTGTCTGTGCACGTCTAGAGAGTGCAGAATCCTTTCCCCCTTGTTTTGTGGGTTAGGGAAAAGGTGAGCAAATGAATAGATTGGTTGAGAGCCACACTGGACACCACTTTTGGCATGAAGGATGGGTTAGTCCTGGGGGAAATCCTGTCAGCATGGAAAATGATGAATGGCTCTACAGCCATAAGTGCTTGTAGCTCTGATACTTGTCTAGCTGAAGTGATGACCAGAAGCAAGGCTGTCTTACAAGAGAGAAACTTTAAGTCTGCTGAAGATGCAAGTTCAATGGGGGGGACAGGGTGAGCTTTTCCAACACAAAGTTTAGGACCCAAGCTGAGGTAGGAGATCTTCTGGGTGGCCTCAAGTTGTTAGCCCCTCTTAGGAACTCTCTGAGGAGAGGGTGCGAGAAAAGAGGTGGCTCTGTGCTGAAATGAGCAGAGATGGCAGAGGCATGAATTTTAATAGAAGAAAAGGACAGACCCTTGTGTAGTAGGTCTGCCAGTTAATCCAGGATGAGAGGTAGGGAGGGCTGTGCCGTTCCAGCTCCCTTAGCCTGGATCCAGGTGCAAAACCTTTTCCACTTGTCAGCATAAGACTTTCTAGTGCTGGGGCGTCTGGCCTCACGTATAACATCTAGAACTTGTTTGCTTAGACTGGCAGCTTCAGGAGAGGTCAGGGAATAATCCAGGCTGCCAGACTGAGGGTCTGCATTTGGGGATGCATGAATTCTCCATTTCTCTGGGTCAGGAGTGTTGGGATCTGATGTAGGTGCCATGGTGACAGGGGTGACAGGCTGCGCAGCAGTGGGTACCAGTGCTGGCGTGGCCAGTCTGAGGTGATCAGGATTGTCTTTAGTTTTTCCTCCCTTATTTTGAACAGTACCCTGGAAATGAGTGGTAGAGGGGGAAATGCATAGACTGAGAGATTTATCCACTGGAAGGATAGAGCATCCACTTTCCAGGCCTTGCTGTGAGGTTCCTTGTGCAGAATTTGCTAAGCTGATGATTGGAGTGAGAGGCAAAGAGGTCTACCTTCAGGGTGCCCCATTTCTGGGTTTATAAGGGTGAAGGTTCTTTGGTCTAGCTGCCACTCGCGTGGGTCTAGCAGGTTTCTGCCGAAGTTGTCAGAGTTTGACAGGAATTGTGCTAACAGGTGTAGTTGCATGGCTGAGGCAATGTGCCAAAGGGTCATGGCGAACCTGCACAGGGGATAAGAGTCCCTCCCTGCTTGTTGATGTACCACATCACTCTGGTGTTGTCTGTTTTGATCAGTAGAGGCCCCGGGGAGAGTAGGGGTCTGAAAGCTGTCAGGGCATACTGAACAGCTAACACCTCTTTCTGGTTGATGTGCAGATGTATTTGATTTGGGCTCCATTGGCCCTGAAGGCACCTGCCGTCCAGGACTGCACCCCAGGCATATTTATTTATTTATTTATTTATTTATTTATTTATTTATTTATTATAGTACAGGATAGTCCAGAAGAACCGTTTTTCAATGGAGTCCTGGGAGGAAAAACAAAAAAAAAAAAAAACATTATACATTAAACATTTGACACACAATGTAGGTACAGAATTATTAGTATGAAGAAGAGAGACTAAGAGTAAAAAACAATAATTAACTAACATATATATAATATCATACTTTTTGAGATGAGACATACTAGTTAGTGGAACAAATGTAAACAATAACAGAGAAGAGAGAACAAAAACTGATTATGTAAGTAAGATAAGTATGAATTGAATGAGGTAATATTAGGTTAGTTATGTAGGGTGGGAGCAAGAGCATTCCCACTGTGATGCTAGATGTAAGAAAAGAGACTTTTTGAAGGTAGAGTCCGATGTATCTGTGGTGAGGGTCTGGGCGGCATGGGGTTGAGAGATGGGAAGTCTCTTGTGGCAGCATGCTGCTGCCCACCAAAGGAAATCTTTCCTTAGACAAGGTATCACTGGTATAAGAGATTTTCCAGGTCTTGAGAGTGCTGACACCAAAGGCTTTTTAGGTACCACTGTAGTTTCCTCATATGCAGTCTGGCATATGGAATGAGTAGAATGCATGCAAGAAGCCATGAACCCTAGAGCTTGCAGGATTTTCCTTGCGGATAACTGGGTTCTGGTGGCTAGTTGAGAGAAGTACGCTGTCGGGTAAGTTTGTTTTTCTGGTGTAAGGAATGCCATCTGGGATGCTGTGTCCAGGCTTGCTCCCAGGAATACAGTTTTTTGTGTGGGTACTAGTCTGGATTTCTTTTCGGTGACAGTATACCCCAGGGAGGTCAGTAGGTCCTTTACAAAGGTCAGGTGCTTTAGCAGCTTTTCCTGACTGTCTGCTGAATCAGGAAATCGTCTAACTAGGAGTAACTTGAACATTTCTTTGTCTGCAAAAAGCAATGGCGGGAGCCAGACATTTTGCGAAAACTCTGGGAGCAGTGGATACGCCAAAGTGAAGTGCAGAGAACTGAAAGTGCAGTGATCCTGCTCTGAAACGTAGGTATTTCCTGCATGATTCCCTGATTGGGATGTGTAGGTAGGCATTTAAGTCTAGGGTGGCTAACGAAGCATCTTTGGAAAGCATAGGAAGAAGCTGCTGGAGGGTGAGCATTTTGAATTTTGGTATCACCAGAAAGGTATTCAGAATGGATACATCTAGGATGGGCCGCCATGTGCCCTCTTTCCTGGGTACCAGGAAGAGTCTGGAGTAGAAACCTTGGCCTATCTGTTCTGCAGGAACATGCTCTATTGCCCTCATTGAGAGGAGGGAAAGGACTTGCTTTTTGGCCTCTGCCCACTGGTTTGGGGGAAGATCTGGGAACCCTTTTGGGATTGGCAGAGTGTGGAAATAAAATTTGTATCCCTGGGACACTATGTTGAGGACCCAGAGGTCATTGGTGATGGTGGCCGAGTTGCTTGCGTGGAAGGAGACTTTTCCTCCTATGGGCAAGTGCAGGTGGGCAGAGGGAGGGGGTGGAAGTATAAAGTCATTGTGAGCTCTTGCAATAAGGGGGTGGCTTTGCATTCCCTGGTTTTAACTCCATTGCTTAGATCTCTGCATTCCCTGGGGCTGTTTGGGGGGCCTGCTTCCCCTGGGTCTGAGCTGAGCTGACCTGACCTGGGGGGGCAGAAAGGACCAGTGCTTGGAGGGGCAATGCCTACTGAACCTCGATAGCTGAACCTGTAAGAAGTCTTTAACTGTCTGCATAGATTTAGCTTTTTCTTCCATCTTTTTTAAGGCCTCTTCTGCCTTGGTACCAAAAAAGTTGCCTTTGTGCAAGGGTACAGCCAATAATTTGGATTTGACATGGTCTGGCAAGGTCTGTTCCTTAAGCCACGCATGCCTTCCAAGTACAGAACCAGTGACTGCTGCCCTGCAAGATGCTTCCAGGGTGTCAAAACCACATTGTCAGGTGTGCTTAGTTATTTGACTTGCAGAATGCATCAACTCTTGTAACTCTTTATTTTCTGCACAAGCAGGGAAAGAAGATATTTTTTGTTTAAGGAGTTTCATGGTATGTTGCTGCTATTTCAGCATAACGTTCCATCTGAGTAGGTAACTTCATTTGTCAGCAACCTGTGGGTATAAGATCCGTCCTGGATCCGAGCTGGCAGCTTTCCAAGCTAGAGATCCAAGCTCCAAGCTCCTCCTCCCCCTTACCCATAATACCCTGCGACCTCCCTCCAGTCCTCAGATCGAGTTTGCCCAATTACCAGACAACACCAAGACAAACAATACCTGAACATCCTAACCTGATGCATACCAGAACTGAATCATTCTATCATTCAGGTAACGAAAACCAGGTTAGGGGGAAGGAGGTGGGGTCGGTTGCTGACAAATGAAGTTACCTACTCAGATGGAATGTTATGGTGAGTACATAACTTCTTTATTTGAAGTAGTTAACTTCATTTGATCAGCAACCTGTGGGACAGAGTCCCCAGCTACCAAAAAACTTGGGAGGTCCTCAAGGAAGAATATTCCGGAGCACTGCAGAGCCAAAGGCCGCCCTCCCTCTGGATATCAGATCTAGTTTATAATGCGAAATAAAGGTATGAGAAGAAGCCCAAGTAGCCACAGAACAGATGTCATCCAAGGAAACTCTTGACCAAAACGCAGCAGAGGTAGCCATAGAATGGGTAGAGTGAGCATGAACCCCCAAGGGCTCCGGCCGACCAGAAATTTTGTATGTAAGCAAGATGCAGTGGGATATCCATCTAGCTAGAGTCACCTTCGTTACTGGTTTACCCAAGGATGGCTTAGCAAATGAAACAAAGAGCTGCTCCGACTTGCGATAAGCAGCTGTTCTATGCAAGTAAAAGTGCAATTGTCTATGCACATCTAATGAATGCAGTCTGTACTCCCCCTTGTTCTGATAGTTAGGGAAGAAAACAGGCAAATTAATGGATTGGTTGACATTAGCCTCGGAAGCCACTTTAGGTAAGATGGAAGGATTAGTCCTGAGAGATACTCTGTCCTTATGGAAGACCAGATACGGGGGTTTAGTACAAAGGACCTGAAGCTCAGATACCCTTCTAGCTGAGGTAATAGCAATTAAGAAGGCAGTTTTCCAAGACAAGAACTTTAAGTCAACAGAAGCTGCAGGCTCAAAGGGTGGACCAGTTAGAGCCTGAAGAACTAAGGTTAGGTCCCATGGAGGAACCGCATTCTTGACAGGAGGTCTTAAAAGAAAGGTGCCCTTTAAGAAAGTCTTACAGATCTTAGTGGAAGCTAAGGGGCCAAGATTGTCCCCGATGTGGAAGTGGGAAATGGCTGCCATTTGAACCTTCACAGTAGAAGAACTGGCCCCTTGATGGAAAATGTGAGATAGAAATTCAAGTACTGCTGGAATGGGAGCCGTAAAAGGGTCCAAATTCCTATGCCAGGCCCAGATGGAAAAACGTTTCCATTTACTGTTGTAGACCTTCCTGGTAGAAGGCTTATGCGCCGCCACCAGGATGGATTTAACTGCGGACGAGATACCGGGAGTCCTAGCCACTAACGGAACTGGATCAACCAAGCCGTGAGCTTGAGGTCGTACAGATTCGGAGTTTTCAATCCTGAAGGATGAGAAATCAGATCCGGAATGGGATCCAAGATCCAATGAGGAGCTATGAGGTGAGACTGTAGGTACGGGAACCAGGTTTGACGAGGCCAGAATGGGGCTATGAGGATAAGCTTGCTCCCCAACCGACGAGCTTTCTGCAAGAATTTTGTCATTAATGGGAGAGGAGGATAAGCATAAAGAAGACCGGATGGCCAAGCATGAACTACAGCGTCTCTGGGGCTCTCCCCCAGCGGGGGAATTAGCGAGCGAAAAACTCGCTGCACTTTGCGTTCGAAGGTGATGCGAAGAGATCGCAGCAAGGTTGACCCCATTTGAGGAAGATCTGTTTCGCTACTAAGGGGTTCAGAGACCACTCGTAAGGCGAGAGGATAGTTCGACTCAGCTTGTCCGCTAAAATGTTGGACCGATCCGGAATGTGTGTTGCTAGCAGAAAACGGTTGATGGATATCGCCCACTTCCAAACTCTCATGGCCTCTCGGCAAAGAGGGTAAGACCTGGTCCCCCCCTGTTTGTTGATGTACCAGACCACTGACATGTTGTCTGTCTGAATTGCAATAGTCCCTGGAGGAAGAAGGGCATGGAGAGCTTGCAACGCTAGAAGCACTGCCCTCATCTCCAGAACATTGATATGCAGAACGGTCTCTATTGGAGTCCACGTGCCTTGGGACAGTTCTGCCCATGTGCCTTGGACAGTTCTGCCCATGCAATGCCCCCCCACCCCAGGCGAGAAGCGTCCGTGGTCACTGTGGCTTGGAGTTAAGGCATCAAAAATGGCTGCTTTTGCTTCAGGCACCGCGCGGCAAGAAAGACTGAAGAAAATAGCGTTGGCTGCATCTTTTATACCCCTGGCGCACCGACGTCAGGGAAGAGGCGACAGCAACCAACGCCGGACCTAGACTTTGGAATTCTGGCCGACTGCGGGTAGCCTGCCAGCAGGATAACCCAAAAGTAATGAATGCAACAGTGAAACACGATGAACATCGGTTGATGGATATCGCCCACTCCCAAACTCTCATGGCCTCTCGGCAAAGAGGGTAAGACCTGGTCCCCCCTGTTTGTTGATGTACCAGACCACTGACATATTGTCTGTCTGAATTGCAATAGTCTCCGGAGGAAGAAGGGCATGGAGAGCTTGCAACGCTAGAAGAACTGCCCTCATCTCCAGAACACTGATATGCAGAACGGTCTCTATTGGAGTCCACGTGCCTTGGACAGTTCTACCCATGCAATGCTCCCCCACCCCAGGCGAGAAGCATCCGTGGTCACCGTGGCTTGGGGTTGAGGCATCAAAAACAGCCGCCCTTCCCGAAGCTCTCGGGAATGGAGCCACCAAAGTAGGGAGTCCCTGAAAACTCTGCTGAGGGGAATCAGGGAGTCCAACGGATGTCGAAGGATGGACCACTGGACCTGTAAGGTCCATTGAAGAACCCTCATGTTCAAGCGGGCTAGGGGTGAAAGGTTAATAGCTGCTGCCATGGACGCTAGGGCTCTCAGGACTAATTCCGCTGGTGGGGCTGGAGACTGTAGAAGTGCTAAGACATGGAGAGTTAAACTGCGGAGTCTGTCTGCTGTCAAAAAGGCCTTGGACTGAAGTGTGTCTATTCTGGCCCCTATGAAGTCCAGGACCTGGACAGGTTGAAAAGACTATTTTTTGTAATTTATAGTGATCCCCAGCTGGTGGGCCAAGAGCAGGAAGTAATCCCTGGCTGATCATAGTAGATGCCTGGTGGGAGCGGTAAGGAGCCTGTTGTCCAGGTAAGGAAAGACCTGTATTCCCTGAAGCCTCAGGTGGGCCGCTACAACTGCCATGACCTTGGTGAACACCCTGGGGGCTGTGGTGAGGCCATAAGGGAGGACAATGAACTGATAACGACTGGCCCCCAACCGAAAGCGGAGAAACCTCCTGGATCGCCTGTCCATGAGAATGTGGTAGTATGCATCCTTGAGGTCTATGGAGCACATCCAGTCATTCTCCTGCAGAAGGGGAAGAATAGATTGAAGAGTGACCATCCGGAATTTCTCCTTGGCAATGAACAGGTTCAATGTAGGCAGGTCGAGAATTGGTCTTAAGTCCCCCATCTTTTTTGGCACCAAAAATAACCTGGAGTAATTGCCCGACCCAGACTAGCCTGGGGGGAACGTGCTGGATGGCCCTTTTTCTTAGCAGCTTCTTTATTTCTGAAGCCGCCACCTCCCTCTGACTGGGTGGAACATCGGGGAGGCGCCTCAGCTGAAGGGGAAGATTTATGAAGGGGGATAGAGTAACCTCTGGATATTATTCGGAGCACCCAGCAATCTATCGTGATGGACTCCCAATGTGCTAGGTGTTCCGAGAAATGCCCCCCGACTGCCTCCAGAGAGAAGCAGTCGGGCAACCCCTCAGGGCTGCTGCGCGGGTCGGTCGGAAAATGGTTCCCTCGACCCGAAATTCTTTGCCCCCCCCCCCCGCCTCTGGGCCGACGTCCACATTGTCCTCCACTGCCTCTGAAGGAAAAAGGTTCCGGAGCGTAACGGGACTGCTGAGACTTCCGGAACCACATCTTCTTTTGTCCTCTCTGGTTCCTGGAAAAGGACCTTCGAGGAGCCGAAAAGCGGATTCCGACAGCAGACAGCGTCTTCCGTCTTTCTCGCTCTGGAGCAGCGTATCGCGGATGGTCTTGCCAAACAGCATAGAACCGTCAAAGGGAGGGTTCGCGAAGGACGCTTTGAAGGGTTCCGCAAAGTTGGAGCCAGGCGTGACGCCGTAAGGAGATACCTGCTCCGCTGGCTCAAGCCGCCCCCTCCGTGGCATGGGAGAGAAGCCGCATAGAAGTGTTGGATATCGATTTTAGAGTGGCCATGCGAGCCGAGAAAGTTCGTTTGTCCTTGGCCGACATGGACTCCGGGGTAGACCCAGCATACTCTTTTACT
This sequence comes from Protopterus annectens, assembly GCF_019279795.1. Taxonomy (NCBI): domain Eukaryota; kingdom Metazoa; phylum Chordata; order Ceratodontiformes; family Protopteridae; genus Protopterus; species Protopterus annectens. The sequence continues at coordinate 99,885,734 of NC_056734.1, forward strand.
AGATCCTGCTGAAGCCTAATCACGTGTGCCAAGTAATTCATTGCCCTTACAGAAAAGGTGGCTGAAGCAAACATCCGCTTTCCGATGCGATCCATCGTCCGAGACTCCTTGTCAGGAGGATGGACCGAGGAACTATCCTGCGCCAGTTCCTTCTTGGTGGCAGCCGCCACCACCATGGCATCTACCGGGGAACCTTTACTCCACGCTGTCTTATCTGTCGGGTCACTAAGGATCTTATCTGGTCTCCTGGGGATTGGCTCTAGAGTGTCCGGCTCTTTCCACGCCCTGGTAGTAATTAGGTCTACAAGGGGGTCGGCCGGAGGGGACACCCAAGAGGTAGACAGGCCTGCGTCAAACTCCTCCAGAAACACGGACTCATACGAGGAAGGTTTCTGGGCTGACCACCCCCCTCTAATGCGCAGCATCTCCATAATGTCACCAAAGGAGACGTCCTCGGGGGGGATGACCTGGGGGAACCTTCCCCTTCCAAGTCAGTGTCTTCCGTGAAGGACTTGGGGGAGTCAAAGTGCCTCCTTTTACACTTTTGTTTCTGAGGGACCTCCTCGGCGCGACTGTCCGAGGAGGGCTCACCAACGGGGTCATGCTCCTCTACAGGATCTAGCTGGGGCATAGACGCAAGCTGTCTCTAGAGCTGGATGATGGACGACAGGCACATCTGCGAGGGAATGGCAGGTGGATCCGTAGCACAAGCCGGGGACCTCGAATCCCTCGAGAGGACCCTGTCCACCACGTCGAAAGCCGAAGATGAACCATTCTCCCTGGGATCCGAGAGCAGCCCCCTCGGATCAGACGTGTGGATCAGAGCCGGAGCGATCGGACCCGAAAGGGAAGTGTGCTCCGACCGCATCGGAGCCGAAGACACACTCACCCCTCCGGACCCGAGGCTCGGCTCACGGCCCCGGGAGCTCGGATCTGAAAAAGGACCCGATAAACTCGAAGGTAAGGCCGGCGTCGAAGTAGCGATTACTATCGGTGCCGACTCCCCAGCTCTGAGGCTACTCGGATCCGATGGCTCCGAAACCCGATAATGGATCGGAGAAGGAGCAATGGGGGCCGAGCTCCCCCCGGAGGGGGGGAGGGAGGCAAGAGCACTCCCATCTGCATCTGGGCCTGAAGGAAGTGACGCACCATCCGGTCCATGTCAGTGTCAGAAAGGCTCCTCGTAGACCTAGAAGAGCCCGCCGAGGCTGGCCGGGAAGGCCGCCTGGACGACCTCAAAGGTGGCCGGGGCTCCTCCTCCGGCTCCAGAGAGAAACGTGGGGAACGGAGCCGAGAGGGGAAGGACCTGGGAACCTTCAAGGGAGAACAGAGCTGCTTAGCCGGTGGGGCCGAGGGGACTGCTTGTGGCTCCTATGCCTCTCCCTGTCTTTGTCTCTCTCTTTCTCCCTCTCTCTATCTCTCTCTTCTTTTTTGCTAGGGTCCCTCTCTCCCTGGGACATAGTGGGAGGTTGAGTCTCGGCCAGGGAAGCAGGAACTGTTGGCTGAACAGCCGCGACTGGCGCCACTGAAATCCGCGGGTAAAAGGCCCGCTAAGATTAATTTGTTCCTCCTGTCTCTCAGAGCCTGGGGGTTAAAGGCAGCACATATATGGCAGCCTGATGTCAAATGTGCAACCCCCAGGCAAAGAACGCACTGAGTGTGGCCATCGGCTGGGGACAGCTTATGGCCACACTCAGAGCATTTGGAAAAAATGGCCTTAGGGCCTTCGGCCATGTCAATCACAATCACACTCCCTAACACACAGATTAGTGTAAATACACTAAAGTTAAACTAAACTAAACTAGTCTAAGGGATCGACTATTACACAAACTTTTTTTTTTTTTACAGTTAAAGAGAAATTTCCTATCCTTCTCTTACCTAATAGGCAAGGAGCTCGTCACTCGTGCTTATAGAAGCCACGGCAAACAAGATCTGAGGACTGGAGGGAGGAAGCAGGGTATTATGGGTAAGGGGAGGAGCTTGGAGCTCGGATCTCTAGCTTGGAAAAGCTGCCGGCTTGGATCCAGGACGGATCCGATACCCACAGGTTGCTGATCAAATAAAGTTAACTACTTCAGATCTGACAATTTTATGCTCTAACAGCAAGAGTAGCAGAGGAGTATATTTTTACCCCATCTGTCTAGTGCTCGGGAATCCCTGTCTGAGGGGGTGGGATTCTTAGCTGAAGTTGCTTTGATTCCTTTAGTCATTGAGAGATGACCTTGGGGTCAGCAGAAGGACTATTGAAAAGAAATTTGTGAGAGTCAGGGACTCTGTAGTACCTGTCAGGTTTACTGGGAGCAGGAGGGAGGGTGTCAGGTGTCAAGACTGGATTCCAGAAAATCATCATCCACAACATCCAGGACAGGAGGAATGGCCAGAGGTCTGTGCTGTGGAATATCTAAGAATTTCCCAAGTCTCTTTTTTGACTGAGGATAGTCCTGACATTCCCATTGGAAATCCTCCCTTAAAGTATGTAGGGTTTACCCAAAGGAAAAGTCCTCGGGTGGAGAGGCTGAAGGGATGGATTCCACTGCATCAGAATCCTCATAAGCAGAGAGGGGTTGCATATCTTCATATTCAGATGCATCAGAGTCATCGGACTCCTGTTTAGACAAGTCTCTTTTTCTTTTGGAAAGGGTAGCCTGGCTTCCCCTGATGAGCATTATAAGGTCTTCCGCCATTTTAAGCATTTGAGACTGAGGCAAGGAAGCAGGCTCCTGAGCTTGGGTCATCGTTTTTTTTTGGCTGTGTTGCGTACCCTGGGCCTTAGAAACTCAGTAGTTTTTGAAAGAACTGTAGATGTGAAAGAAGTCGTCGGACAGTGTCAAGTATCGATACTGCGAAGTACTTCCTCGGAAGCCGGTGCCTGCTCAGTGGCTCCTGACTCAGCCGGTGCCTGCTCAGCGGCTCCTGACCCATCCAAGGTAGAGACATCCGCAGGATCCTTTGTCGAAGAGGAGTCTAGCTGCATACCGGACTCCGAAAAGGTCTCAGTAGCAGCCTGCGAATCAACAGAAGCAGGCATTAGGGGCTGCGAAAGCGCCTCACTGAGGACCGGAGAACTGATGACTAGCTTAACAGAAGCGTAGTCGGCAGTTCCGGACCTGTGCAGTCTGTCTCTGTCTTTACGTTTTTTTGGAAGATCAGTTATCGGATGGCTTACCGAAGCCATATCGGAATTCGAGGACTGACAGCAAAAATATCTAGCTACAAAAAGGGCACGATGACAAATAGTTCTGGCGTTGAACAAAGTACAGAAGCAACAGTGGGGGACGTTGTGGTCTGGGCCTAAGCAAGTGACGCAGTAAGAATGAAAGTCTCACTGTGGTATTTGCTTTCCACAGGAGAGACAATTGTTAACTTTTCCCGACATCAGTTAGAGCAAGGATCCCCAACGGGGTACTTGGCTTTAGAAGACTTCAACTTCAATTCGGAAACGAAAACTCAGGTAGCGGCCGACCAGCACACATGCTAACTGCTTCTGCTTCGGGCTCCTCTGCAAGAAAGACTGATGTAATGGCATCAGCTGCCTGTCTTTATACCACTGACAACCTGACATCAGTCCTGGAGTGACAGTAACCGATGCAGAAATACTAAGCCTCTGGTATTCGGGCCAACTGAGGGCTACCCTGGCAGGGATAACCCAAATGCGATGACTGCAACAGCAAAACATGAAGAACATCTCCTTTTACTTGTTTTGGAAGCATTATTCTCCTGCCATTTCCTCTTGGTTTGGCTGGGGTTTTTGTTTGTTCTGCCCTTTGAAATGGGACACCTTACTAGGGGAGAAACTAAATATCATCATAATATTAGATGTTAGTCTTTTTACTATTGTAGTATTTATAACCTATGGGATCTCATGCCAAGGACAGCCCAACATCCAGCTAATATACCAAAGGCTTTACTTCCTCCTTGCATTGTAAGTCAGGCAAATGCTACCCACAAAGGCATATGTCATAAAGGTGGCATACGAATGCTGCATACGCAGAACTGAAGTGCCCAGAAGAACTGGAGCCACCTCAGTAGAAAGGAGAACATGCACATCTAGACAGGAAAAAGAAACAAGAGAATGTAAAGACCCCTTGGCAGATGAAAGAAACCAAAGGGGCAGTTGGAAGGGACTGACTACCACGACTGTAAAAGGGACATCTACTGTTATGGTTAAGATTTTACACAATTGTACTATGCCATTCCTTATTACTGCAGTACTTATAACCTATGGGAGATTACCAAAGCTACTGAAAAGGATGGGAGCAGGAAGGCACAGAAGAGCCCTCCACAAATCCATGAAGGACAGCTCTGGCACTGGAAATGACATCCAGCTTATAATGTTTAGGAAAAGTGTGAACAGAGGACCAGTTTCAAGGAAGGATCTAGTATCCACACCCTTGAATAAAGCTCCACAGCCCTCGTAGAATGAGCCTTAACTGAAGCAGACAGAGGTTTCCATGAAAGGAACAACAAAAAGAAATGGCCTTTGAAAACCAGGAGTAGAAGAGATGTTTAGAAAAGTACAGTTGTGTACACTTACCACAAATGTAGATGTTCGAGTGTATTCACTGTTGCAGTCACTACAATTGGGTTATCCTGCGGGCAGGCTACCCTCAGTCGGCCTGAGTTCCAAAGTCTAGGTCCGGCGTCGGTTGCTGTTGCCTCTTCCCTGACGTCAGTGCACCAGGGGCATAATAAAAGATGCAGCCGACGCCATTTTCTTCAGTTTTTCTTGCCCCAGATGTCAGGTGCCCCCAAAAGGGTAGGCTAAAAATATGTCAATAAAACATGCATGCACCAAAGTATATATTTTGCCTTCATCTCATCTACAAGCAAATACACCACATAGGTTGTATAGAACAGAGAAGTACAGATAAGTTCCAGCAAAGAAATGGGAGATGGCGGGTGGGTAACCTGGACTGCAACAGTGACTACACTCGAACATCTACATTTATGGTAAGTGTACACAACTGTACTATGTTCTTCGTGTTTCACTGTTGCAGTCATTACAATTGGGTTGAATCCCAAAGCTAAGGCTGGGAGGCTGGAGCTAAATAGCATTAGGGGCAGCTATTAGGCCCTGCAGACCTGCAGAGGCAAAGCCTGCCCTGGATTTAGAGTAGAGTGGTAAGTGATAGTGCTTTGTGAAGGTGTGCACTGAACTCCAAGTAACAGCCTCTAAAATGTCTTTGGTTGGTACTCCCCTGAGGAAGGCTGCTGAACTGGCTGCTGCTCTGGTTGAATGTGGCCTAATGCCCTTAGGTACTGGCTTGCCATGTTGAGAATAGCAGAAATGAATGCAGTGGCCTATCCACTTTGCAATAGTCTGCTTTGAGATAGCCTTTCCTTGTGATCCTGTAGCATATGCCACTAGTAATTGCTCTGTCTTTGTGATCCTGTAGCATATGCCACTAGTAATTGCTCTGTCTTTGTGAGAGCTTTGGTTCTGTTCAAATAGAAGCGTAGCTGTCTGTGTATGTCCAAAGAATGCAGAATTCTCTCCCCCTTATTCTGTGGGTTTGGATAAAAGGTAGGCAGATGAATAGTTTGGTTAAGGGCCACACTGGACACTACCTTAGGCATAAATGTCGGGTTTGTCCTCAGAGAAACCCTGTCTGGATAAAAAAATGATAAAAGGTTCCACAGCCATGAGTGCCTGTAGCTCTGAGACTCGTCTTGCAGAAGTTACTGCTAGGAGCAGAGCTGTTTTCCACGATAAAAACTTTATATCAGCTGCAGCGGCTGGCTCGAAAGGAGGCGGGGTGAGTTTTTCCAAGACATAATTGTGGTCCCATGCAGGTACTGGTGATCTCCTTGGAGGCCTTATATTTTTGGCCCCTCTGAGGTACTGCCTTAAAGGATGAGAAAAGATTGGTGGCTCTGTACTGTAATGAGCCGAAATGGCATAGGCATGAATTTTTATGGATGAAAAAAATAGGCCTTTGTCCAGCATCTCAGTCAAGCATTGCAAAATCTGAGGAATGTTTGGTACAGCTATGTCAATTCCTTGTGCCTGGTTCCAAGCACAGAATCTCTTCCATTTTCCAGCATAGGATTTTCTAGTACTAGGCCTCCAAAATGACATCCATCACCGCTTTAGTGAGAGGTGCATTTTGTACGACTACATTATCTGCCATGATGCCAGATTTAAGGTCTTGAGTTGGCTGTGCAGGATCTGATTATTCTGCTGGGTCAGTAGATGAGGTACTTGAGGTAAGGTCTAGGCTGGGCATTGAGACAAGTTCCTTAATATTGGATACCAGTACTGGCGAGGCCAGTCTGGGGCAATCAGTATCATTTTTGGCTTCTCCTGTTTGACCTTTAGGAGCATCTTGGGGAGGAGAGGCAGAGAAGGAAAGGCATATACTGTTAAGTTTTTCCAGCTGAAAGATAGGGCATCCACTTTCCATGCTTGTCTGTGATAAGTCCTTGTGCAGAATCTCTTTAGTTGGCAGTTGTGAGGTATGTCCGGGCATCCCCATTTCCTTGTTATCATGCTGAAGACTTGTGGATCCAATTTCCACTCGTGGGGTTTCTGCTTAGTTCGTCTGCCAGAGTATTTATCTTTCCTGGCAGGAATTGTGCCTGCAGATGTACTTGGTAAGTCAATGCTGTGTCCCACAAAGTCATGGCTAGTTTGCAAAGGGGGTAGGAATGAGTGCCTCCCTGCTTGTTTATGTACCACATGACCATGGTATTGTCCGTCTTTATCAGTAGTTGTCCCGGATGAAGTAGGTCCTTGAAGGCTGTCAGGGCATTTTGAACAGCTAGCATCTCTTTTTGATTGATATGTAGATGCATTTGGTTTGTGGACTGTGTGTCTTGAATACATCTTCCTGCCATGTAGGCTCCCCAGGCATAATCCGATGCATCCGTTGTCAATATCTGTGTTGCTGGGGGTAGAGTGAATGGCTATCCCTTGTTCTCGTGACAGGCCTTCGCCCACCATCGAAACTCCTGTTGCAGGCAGGGAATGAGAGTAACTATTGTTTCCGGGCTGTGGAAATGTTGTCCAAACACTTTTTAGGTGCCATTGAAGTTTCCTCATATGCAGTCTTGCATATGGAATTAGTAGAATGCAGGATGCCATGAAGTCCAAAGCCTGCAGAATGTTTCTTGCAGATAACTGGGTCTTTGTTGCCAACAGTTTGAAATAGGTAGTCAGTTGTCTTTGTTTGTCTGGCATGAGAGAAGCCATCTCGGCAGTTGTATTTAAGCTTGCACCCAGGAATATTATCTCTTGAGTGGGTACTAGTTTTGATTTCTGTTCGTTGACTGTGTACCCTAGGCATGATAGTAATCTCTTTACAAACGCCAGATGCTGTAGTAGAATATCCTTGTTCTCTGCTTGAATGAGGCAGTCGTCCAAGTAAGGATATATTTGTATTCCTCTTTGTCTGCAGTATGCAATTACTGGTGCCAGGCACTTTGTGAAGACCCTGGGCGCAGTAGATAAGCCAAAGGGCAGTGCAGAGAATTGGTAGTGCATTGAGCCAGCTTTGAATCTGAGGTATCTTCTGCATGTTTGTCTGACTGGGACATGCAGGTATGCCTCTTTTAGATCTAAAGTCACAAGCCAAGCCTTCTTGCCCAACATGGGCAGAAGCTGCTGTAGAGTCAACATTTCGAATTTTGGAATATCCAGATATGTGTTTAGAATAGATAGGTCCAGCACTGGACTCCAGGCATTGTCCTTTCTGGGTACCAAGAACAGGCTTGAATAGAATCCTTGTCCCTGCTCTTGTTCTGGTACTTGTTGAATGGCCCTCATGTCCATGAGGGATGAAACTTGTTTTTGTGCCTCTGCCCATTGATTGCGTGGCAGTTCTGGCATACCGTTTGGCCTTGGCAGGGTGTGAAAGTGGAACCTGTAGTCTTGTGATAATGTATTTAGAACCCATTTGTCCTGGGTGAGCCAATTTTGTGAAAAAAGTGCTAGTTTTCCCCCCAAAGGGGCTGCCAAAAGATAAGTGCTTGGAGCTGGAAGGGGAAAGTCATTGAGACCGTTTCCTGTATGGCTGTGCTTTTTCCTCTCCGCTCTTGGAGGTAGAAGCACCCCATTGTTTAGGCCTGCATGCTCCTTGGGGCTGTGATCTGCCTCTGGGGCGTCTGTATCTGCCTCTTTGTGGCCTATCGGACACTGGAAAGGACCAATTCTTTGTAGGCCAGTTCCTGCTAAATCTGGGAGGCTGTACCTGCAAGAAATCCTTGACTGTTTGCATAGATTTAGCTTTGTCCTCCATTTTCTTCAACACCTCTTCAGCTTTAACACCAAACAAAGTATCATGCTGTAATGGAGCATCTAATAGTTTTGCTTTAACGTGATCAGGCAGATTCTGTTCTTTTAACCAAGCATGCCTCCTAATGACCGAACCTGTGACAGCGGCCCTGCAGGAGGCCTTTAGAGAATCAAAACCACATTTCAAAGTATGCTTTCCAACTTGTTCAGCTGCATGCAATAAATCCTGCATTTCTTTGTTGTCTGCACATTCTGAATTTGCTGACATTTTCTGTTTAAGCAATGACATAAGATATTGCTGATATTTAAGCATACGAAATTGGCAATTTAAGGCTCTTACAGCCAAGGTAGCAGAAGTATAAATCTTTTTACCCCATCTGTCTATGGCCCTAGAATCCCTATTAGAGGGGATAGGGTTTTTTGCAGTGGAAGCCTTGAGCCCTTTGGGACCCTGAGAAGAAATTTATGTGAATCAGGAACAGTACAGTTTTGTACCTATCATAAATGTAGATGTTCGAGTGCTAATACAGCTGCAGTAATCACAGATGGGTTTTCTGCCGTCAGGCGGGTCCTCGGTCGGCCGAATTCCAAAGTCTAGGTCCGGCGTCGGTTGTCGTCGCTTTCTTTCCTGACATCAGTGCGACAGGGGTATATAAAACACAGCCGACGCCATATTCTTCAGTCTTTCTTGCCCCAGATGTCAGGTGCCCCCAGAAGGAAGGCAATACATAAATTATATATATAAATATAGTCAAGCAATGCAATATAATCAAAAATCAGTAGTTGCAAGCAAATACACCATAGAAGGATAACCCAAATTAGGTTGTATGAGGAGGTGTTAACCACTAGGCTTTTACCAAGAGGGGAAGGAGGGAGGGAAACCTGTACTGCAGCTGTATTAGCACTCGAACATCTACATTTATGGTAGGTACAAAACTGTACTATGTTCATCGTGCATACAGCTGCAGTAATCACAGATGGGTAGAATCCCAAAGCTACGCACAGGGTGGTAGGCACTAGGTGGAACTGGGAGCAACCAGAATGCCCTGCAACACAGCAGTGGCAAAGGCTGCTCCAGTTTTGGAATATAAAGGCAGGTGGTAGTGTTTTGTGAAGGTATGCACAGAACTCCAAGTGGCTGCCTCCAAAATATCTTTGGTAGGGACTCCTCTGAGGAAGGCTGTAGAGGTAGCTGTGGCCCTTGTGGAGTGAGATCTGATGCCTGTAGGAACAGGTTTGCCATGAAAGGAGTAACAAAACCGTATGCAATGGCCTATCCATTTTGAAATTGTCTGTTTGGAAATTGGCTTCCCTTGAGCTTCTACAGCATAGGACACAAAAAGTTGTTCTGATTTCCTGAAGGGCTGTGTTCTGTCCAAATAGTAACGTAGCTGTCTATGGATGTCTAAGGAATGTAGCAGCCTTTCCCCTTTGTTTTGAGGATTGGGGTAAAAGGTAGGTAAGTGTATGGCCTGATTTAAAGCTACCCTGGATACTACCTTAGGCATAAATGAAGGGTTGGTTCGTAGGGAAACCCTGTCCTGATGGAAGATGAGAAAGGGCTGCACAGCCATGAGGGCTTGTAGTTCCGAAACCCTACGAGCTAAGGTAATGGCCAGAAGGAAGGCTGTTTTCCAGGACAAATATTGCAAATCTGTAGAGGCAGCTGGTTTAAAGGGAGGTAATGTTAATTTTTCTAGAATGTAGTTAAGATCCCAGGATGGTATTGGTTGTTTCCTTGGAGGTCTTATATTCTTAGCTCCTCTGAGGAACTGTCTTAAAAGTGGGTGAGAGAATAAGGGTGGATCAGTGTTGTATTCTGCAGAAATGGCTGAGGCATGAATTTTGATGGAGGAAAATGAAAGTCCACTGTTCAACAGCTCAGCTAGATACTGTAATATCTGAGGCAAATTCAGTTTTCTAGGATCCTGGCCTTTTTTCTCATTCCAAGCGCAAAAACGTTTCCATTTTGCGGAGTAAGCCTTTCTAATAGATGGTCTTCTGGCCTCCAAAATGACATCCTGCACCTCTTTGGAGAGTAGGGTCTGTTGTGGTGTTAAGGAATTTTCCATGCAGCCAGATTGAGAGTTTTCAGCTGACTGTGAAGAGTTTTGTAGCTGTGCTGAGTCAGTAGAAGAGGCATTAGAGGTAGGGTCCAGGGAGGAGTATGTGTTAGGCTCCTCAGGAGTGGGTACCAGTGTTGTCTTGGCCAGTCTGGAGCAATCAGTATCATCTTCGGTCTGTCTGCTCTTGCTTACAAGAGCACCTTGGGCAGAAGAGGCAAAGGTGGGAAAGCGTAAACTGTCCATGTTGCCCAACTGAAAGAAAGGGCGTCCACTCTCCAGGCCTTTGGATGAAAGGTCCTTGAACAGAACTTTTCAATTGATGGTTCCTGTGGGAGGCGAAGAGATCTATGTCTGGTCTTCCCCACGCTTGGATTATCTTTGTAAACACTTGAGGATGTAACTTCCATTCGTGTGGATCTGTCATATTTCTGCTTAGATTGTCTGCCAGCGTGTTTTCCAATCCTGGCAAGTACTGTGCTTGAAGTTCGATTTGCCATTCCAGAGCCAAGTTCCAAAGCGACATGGCTAGCCTGCACAGGGGTATGAATGTGTTCCACCTTGTTTGTTTATGTACCACATTACTGTGGTGTTGTCTGTTCTTATCAATAATTGCCCTGGATGCAGGAGATCCTTGAAAATTGTAATTGCATTTATCACTGCTAGCATTTCTTTTGATTGATGTGAAGGTGCTTTTCCTTTTGGGACCATTTGCCCTAAATGCACCTGTCTGTCATGTGCCCAGGCGTAGTCTGAGGCGTCTGTTGTGATGACTTGATTTGCTTGAGGCTTGCAGAATGGAAGACCTGTGTTTGTTTGGCATGCTTGGGCCCACCATAGAAATTCCTTTTGCAAACATGGAATTATTGATATTATTGTTTCCAAACTGTGGCTGTGTTGAGACCATAGGTTTTTTAGGTACCATTGAAGTTTCCTCATATGCAACTTTGCACATGGGATTAGAAGAATGCAAGATGCCATGAAGCCCAGAGCCTGCAGGATTTTCCTTGCAGTGAGCCTGGTACAATTTGCTAGTATTTTGAAGTAATGAGTTAGTTGCCCTTATTTTTCTGGCGTAAGATAGGCCATCTGGGTGTTTGTGCCCAAGTTGGCACCCAGGAAAGTTATTTTCTGAGATGGTGTTAGCCTGGATTTCTCCTTGTTGACTGTGTATCCCAGAGAATTCAATAACCGTGTTACATAAGCCAGATGTTCCAGAAGTAGGTGCTTGTTGTCCGCTTGGATCAGGCAGTCATCCAAATAAGGGTAAATTTGTATCCCTTGAAGTCTGCAGTAGGCAATTACTGATGCCAGGCATTTCGTGAATACTCTGGGCGCAGTAGATAAGCCAAAGGGCAATGCAGAGAATTGATAGTGGATTGAACCTGCAAGAAATCTGAGTTATCTTCTGCAGCTTTGTCTGATTGGGACATGCAGGTATGCCTCCTTGAGATCCAATGTTACCAGCCAAAACTCCTTGCCCAGCATGGGAAGAAGCTGCTGTAATGTGAGCATCTTGAATTTTGGTACGAGTAGAAATGTGTTTAGGATGGATAAGTCCAAAATGGGTCTCCAGTCGGCTCCTTTCCTTGGTACCAGAAAAAGTCTGGAATAAAAACCTTGACCTTGTTCGTGAGTAGGTACCTCTTGAATAGCTTTCATGGCCATAAGCTTTGAAATTTGTATTTGAGCCTCTGCCCTTTGATTGTGTGGCAGGTTCGGCATACCTCTCATTTTTGGAAGAGTGTGAAAGTGAAATCTGTAGCCTCTGTTTATAATGTCCAGGATCCATTTGTCTGTTGTGATAATATGCCAATTTCTTGTAAATAATGCCAGCTTTCCTCCCAAGGGTGCTGCCAGCTGAGACCTGCTTGGCATGGAAAGGGGGAAGTCATTGGGTTTGTTTCCATTATTGCTGTGCACTGTCTTCGCCACCTCTTGTTGCTGGAGTTTGCCATTGTCTGCCTCTATATGATCCTTGAGGTTGTCCTCTGTCCCTTGTGCGCCGTGCGCCTGTATCTACCTCTTTGTGGCTTGTCCGTGGCTGGAGAGGACCAGTTCTTTGCAGGCCAATTTCTGCTAAAACGTGGTGGTTGAACCTGTAGAAAAGCTTTGACAGTTTGCATAGATTTAGCTTTTTCTTCCAATTTCCGTAGTATCTCCTCAGCATTAGTACCAAATAGTACATCCTTTTGTAGAGGAGCATCTAGTAGCTTAGCTTTAACATGGTCTGGCAAGGTTTGTTCTCTAAGCCAGGCATGTCTACGAATGACTGATCATGTCACAGCAGCTCTACTTGAGGCCTCTAGGGCATCATAACAACAGCATGGGGAAATTGGAAAGGTCATTTATCTCTCCTAGAAAGTAAATGGCAAATGATTTGTGATGCAACAACCAAACCTGGCCTTAATGACCACATAAGTATAAAACCTTTCCTCATTCTTGACAGTTAATATAGTTCATCATAGGTACTTTATATTCACATTTATTCATCAAATTCTTCTACCTATCATGATTTATTGTATACATCATTATTTATTATTATTATTTATTATTAATTATTATTATTTTTATTTTTACTTTTATTTGTCACAAATTGACTAGTCTTGTAGTAGAGGAAGATTTTGCGATATATATTTATTCATTCATTCATTTATTATGATACATTCTTCGATGATGATGTTTTTATAACAATACTTGACTTATCAATTGCACCTCTGGTTTAAAATTTCGACCTATGCACAGATTCATTTTTGTAGGGGGCCACTACTCTAGGCTTGACAGTCTTGTGAGTACTTTTTAGTGCATCTATTTCATTTTACATAAGCATGTATTTCACAGTATGTAATTTATAGTATGTATTTTATATGGTATTTTATATGGTACATTATAAGATATATTCATTAGAAATTAGGACACCTATGCACTTACTAAACATACAACATCTGTAGATATCCTACCCTTTTTCATCTTTATTATATCTTTAATATATGTATAAAGTATAACATTTATACTTTTTATACTTTTTAGATTAGAAATATTAGATATATTTATTTTGATAATTATTTTGATATATATTTAAACATTAGTTGTACTATATCACTACAATGCTTCAGTAAATCTTTATTTTGAATAAGCTTTACAGCAATCAGTTCTGCTACGTTTTTATAACTATTCATTGTATATTATTATATTATATATTTTATGTATGTATGTATGTATGCTTTGAGGCACTAAAACCCTGCAAGGATGTAAAAATTGAGTGAATTCATTTGAATTCAATCAACTCATTCATCATTTTGGCGCCTAATTGGACATTTAAGAACTCTGATTGTGAGCTTCTGGGTTCTGATGAAATCTGCTTCGCAGATGAAAGCGCTCAACCTTGTGGACCTTGTGTGTATTATATTTTGTTGCTTTACATAGCACAGCTTGTGCTTATGCTTGTAGAGTGGATTACGAATAAAGCTGTTGGACAAATCTTTTTGGTACTGTGCTGTTCCTGGAGCACCAAGCCTATCCGTGGAGTTATTAGTAGATTTGTATGTTCTCTAAGCCAGGCATGTCTACGAATGACTGATCCTGTCACAGCAGCTCTACTTGAGGCCTCTAGGGCATCATAGCCACATTGTAAGGTGTGTTTACCCACTTGTTCTGCACTATGCATCATATCCTGCAACTCCTTCAAATCTGGTTGTTCAGGTTGAGGCATTTTGTTTCTTAATTGTGATAACAGAAACTGCTGATATTTAAGCATATGGAACTGACAATTTAAGGCCCTCATGGCTAGGGTGGCCGAGGTATATACCTTTTTCCCCCACCTTTCTAAGGATCTAGACTCTCTTTCGGAAGGTAGTGGATTCTTAGCAGTAGAGGCCTTCATTCCCTTGGGACCTTGAGAAGTGGTTTCAGGGTCAGCATTATGGCTCTTGTAAAGAAATTGGTGAGAGGTAGGAACTCTGTAGTGCCTATCAGGCTTGACTGGGGCAGGAGGCAGGGAATCCGGATTTAGGCAAGCCTCGAGTAAACATCATCAAGTATGTCCAAGACAGGAGGTATCGCCAGAGGTCTGTGCTGAGGTAACAAAAGAAATTCCCTAAGCCGTTTCTTGGAATCAGAAAAGTCTTAGCCTTCCCAGTGGAAGTGTTCCCTCAAGGTGTGCAACGTTTCCCCATATGAGAAATCCTCTGGGGGAGATACAGAAGGAATGGACTGCTCAGCATCCGAATCTTCAAAAGGGGAGTACGAGTGTTCCTCTTCATCAGAATGTTCTGAAAAAATGGAATCCTGGTCAGAAGAGGAAGCTTCCTCCACTCGGGTCTCTTGTCTGGAGGGCTGGGAACCCCTGATAAGAGTAATTAAATCCTCAGCCATTTTTAGCATCTGCTTTTTAGGCATGGGGCCTGGAGATGAGCCCTGTGCAACAGGCCTCTTGGGATGCATGGCTGATTTGGACTTAGTAAAGGCCTTAATGGAGAAGGAAGATGAGGGTCTAAAAACACCATGGGTGGAAGTGGACCTATCCACATTAGGAGGCTCAACACTCACAGTGGCTTCGGTGGTTGTAGTCTGGGTATGGGCCGAGGTACCTGCGGTCTCGTTTACAGAGGACACCGCCAAAGAAGTGTCGTTGGTAGTCAGGAGCTGCGTAGGCGCCTTGCTGAGAACCGGACCACATGTAGCCGGTTTTGGCGTGGTGTCGGTGGAGACCGCGGGCCTCGCGTGTCGGTCTTTGTCCTTGAGTTTTTTGGACAAAACGGTAGTCGGAGTATCCGGCAACATTTTATAATCAAAGGTTTTACCAAAAAAGTGCTGGGCGAACTCCACCCGACGCTTAATAGTGTGTTTATTGAAAGTAGCGGAAAAGCGACAGGCCGAGACGTCGTGGTCTGGGCCTAAACAAGGTATGCAGAGGGAATGGAAATCCTTATGCGGTATTTGCTTCCCACAAGAAATACAATTGTTAACTTTGTCTGACATCGGTCTGAGGCAAGAAAAGTTTCCCCAACGGGTACTTAGCTTTAAAGAAGACTTCGGTTTCCAATTATTCGTAATTTCAGGAGCTGGCCGACCGGCACTTGCGAACTGCTTCTGCTTCGGACACCGTGCGGCAAAAAAGACTAAAGAATATGGTGTCGGCTGTGTCTTATATACCCCTGTCGCACTGACGTCAGGAAAGAAAGCGACGACAACCGACGCTGGACCTAGACTTTGGAATTCGGCCGACCGAGGACCCGCCTGACGGCAGAAAACCCATCTGTGATTACTGCAGCTGTATGCACGATGAACATCCTATCGTATCTGTCTGGCTTAACAGGAGCTGGTGGTAGAGAGTCTGGAGATGGACTCTGAAAATACATCATCTACAATGTCTAAAACAGGCGGGATAGCAAGGGGCCTGTGCTGAGGCAATAAAAGGAAGTCTCGGAGCCTTTTCTTGGATTCTGAGTAATCTTGGCTCTCTCAGTGGAAATGCTCCGTCATAGTATGCAGTGTCTCCCCAAAAGAATAATCCTTGGGAGGAGAGGCTGAAGGGATAGATTCTTCAGCATCAGAATTCTCATAGGGAGGAAGAGAATATTCCTGTTCAGAGGAGGAATAAGAGGAAATGGAAACCTGGTCTGAAGATTCATATTCTAACTCTTGCCTAGGCCTCTTATTAGGAGGGGGAAGGGAACCCCTGATCAAAGTAATTAGGTCTTCAGCCATTTTAAGCATCTGTTTTTTAGGCATGGAGGCCTGTCCAGGAGAATGCTGTACTTGTTTCTTTGTCTTTAGAGTTGCATTAGTCTTTGCCTTTGAAGCAGAAGTAGGTTTTTACATATAACTGTGTAGGCCTGAAAACACCCTCAGAAGCCGATGCCTGCTCAGCTGCTCCAGACCCATTTGAGGGAATAGTTTCAGAGTGTCCAGTACCTTGAGTTTACAGCGGCCTTGTCGGCTCCACGTGGGAGTCGGTAGCGGGCATCAGGGGCTGCGAAAGCACCTCACTGAGAACCGGCGACAGGCCTAGCAGAAGCCTCGTCGTCGGTTTTGGATCTCGGATGCCTGTCCTTTTCTTTTTCTTTGCGCTTTTTATAAACTCCGGTAGTCCGCTGTTCCAACGGCATTACATAATTAAATCTTCTGCCAAAGTAATGGAATGCAAAATCGTACTGATGCTTAATAGTGCGTTGGTTAAATCTAGCACAAAACCGACAACTAGCAACGTTATGGTCAGGGCCTAGGCAAGGAATACATTAAGAATGAAAATCCTTATGAGGTATTTGCTTCCCACAAGAAATACAATTATTAACTTTTTCTGACATTGGTCTGGAACAAGAAAAAAGTTTCCCCAATGGGGTACTTAGCTTTAATGAAGACTTCAGATCTGAAATTCGAATTTGAAAAACTCGGAAGTCGGCCGACCGGCACATGCGAACTGCTTTTGCTTTGGGCACCGCGTGGCAAGAAAGACTGAAGAAAATGGTGTCGGCTGCATCTTTTATACCCCTGGTGCACTGACGTCAGGAAGAGGCGACAGCAACCGACACCGGACTTACACTTTGGAATTCAGGCCGACTGAGGGTAGCCTGCCAGCAGGATAACCCAATTGTAATGACTGCAACAGTGAAACATGAAGAAAGTACAGTTTTGTACCTACCATAAATGTAGATGTCCGATAGGAATGCATCTGCAGTCCTTACAAATGGGTTGTCCTGTCGTCAGGCAGCCCTTCGGTCGGCCGGATTCCAAAGTCTGGGTCTGGCCTCGGCTGGTGTTGCACTTCACCCGACGTCATAGCTGCAGTTATTCGGGTATAAAGGCATCAGCCGACGCCATTTTCCTCAGTGTTTCTTGCCCCAGATGCCAGGTGCCCTCTTGGAAGGCTAAATTTGGATAAATGCCAATGATTCCAAATAGTAGAGAGCAAACACAAATAATAAGCATGTATGTACATATATACAAACAAATACACCATATTAGATTCCCCCAGCTAGCTATAAGATGGGCAAATACCCTAGGAGCACCACAGAGGGGAAGGCGGGTGGGTAATCCTGACTGCAGATGCATTCCTATCGGACATCTACATTTATGGTAGGTACAAAACTGTACTATGTCCTTCAAGGATGCATCTGCAGTCCTTACAAATGGGTAGAATACCCATAGCCAAACTGGGGGAGGTGGACAAATAAAGTTATGGTGTAGTTAGGATCCCTTGCAAAACAGCAGTGGCAAAGCCTGCTCGGGATCTAGAGTATAAAGGTAAATTATAATGCTTGGCAAATGTATGCTCCAAGTAGCAGCTTCTAAAATGTCCTTGGTAGCCACTCGTAAGAAGGCTGTGGTAGTGGCTGTTGCCCTTGTAGAGTGAGGCCTGATGTTCTCTGGAGTTTTCTTTCCATGGTAGGAGTAACAAAATCTAATGCAATTTCCTATCCACTTGGAGATTGTCTGTTTTGAAATTGCTTTTCCTTCCCTTCCTGTTGCATATGCTACCAGTAGCTGGTCAGTTTTCTATTGCCCTTGGTCCTGTCCAGGTAATAGCGTAATTGTCTATGTACATCCAAGGTATGTAGTAGTCTTTCTCCCTGTTCTGTGGGTTAGGAAGAATGTAGGTAGGTGGATAGCCTGATTTAAAGAAACTCTGGAAACCACCTTAGGCATAAAGGAAGGATTTGTTCTCATGGACACTCTATCTTGATGGAAGATCAGGAAGGGTTGCACTGCCATTAATGCCTGAAGTTCAGATACCCTTCTTGCTGAAGTGATTGCCAGCAGGAAAGCAGTCTTCCATGATAAGTATTGCAATTCTGCTGTTGCTGCTTGTTCGAAAGGAGGAAGTGTCAATTTTTCTAGCACAAAGTTCAAGTCCCATGCTGGTAATGGTGGCTTCCTAGGAGGCTTTACATTTTTAATTCCTCTCAGAAACTGTCTGAGCAGAGGATGTGAGAAGACAGGAGGATCCAAGTCGTATTCTGCTGAAATAGCTGATGCATGAATCTTGATGGAGGAGTAGGACAGGCCTGTGTGGAAGAGCTCTGCCAAGTATTCCAGAATGTTGGCTATGTTTACCAGTGACACATCTTCTCCTTTTTCAGCACTCCAAATGAGATATCTTTTCCATTTTGCTGAATAATTTTTTCTTGTTGAAGGTCTGCGAGCCTCAAGGATAATGTCTTTAACCCTTTGGGATAAATTTGGGTTAATTGGTCTTATGCAATGTTCCAGGCAGTCAGCTGCAGAGTTTTCAGGTTTGGATGCAGATTGTTGTAATTGTTCTGTGTTAACAGCAAGGGAACCAGGGGTAGTGGCCATATTTGTTTCCGAGGCATGCTCCTCAGTAATGGGTACCAATGTTGCCTTGGCCAGTCTGGAGCTATCAGAATGATCCTTGGACGGTCCTCTTTGATCTTCAATAGCACTTTGTGCATCAAAGGAATTGGTGGAAATGCATATGCTGCCAGGTTTTTCCAACTGAAGGATAGGGAGTCCACCTTCCAAGCAAGTGGGTGGTACGTCCTTGTGCAGAATTTCTTTAGTTGGTGATTGTGTGGGGATGCAAATAAGTCTATTTCTGGGAGTCCCCATTTTCTTGTAATGGTTTTGAAGATGTCCGGATGCAGCATCCATTCGTGGGCATCCGTGGTAGTCCTGCTTAAAATGTCTGCTAGGATGTTTTCTTTTCCTGGTACAAAATTGCTTTCAACTGTATGTTGTAGCTCAGGGCCACATTCCAGAGATCCAGTGCCATCCGGCAAAGAGAATGCAGTGTGTGCCTCCCTGTTTGTTGATGTACCACATAACTGTGGTGTTGTCTGTCCTTATCATCAATAGACCTTGCTGAAGGAATGGTCTGAATGCCTGAATTGCCAGTTTTACTGCCAGCATTTCCTTTAGATTTATGTGTAGGTGCAGCTGGTTTTGAGACCATAAGCCTTGTATGCACTTGTCCAGCATGTGTGCCCCCCAACCGAAGTCTGAGGCATCTGTCGTGATGGTTTGGCTTGGTTGAGCACTATGAAAAGGCAATCCTGTGTTTGATTGACAAGCCTGAGCCCACCATAGGAATTCTTGCTTCAGGCATGGAATAATGGGAATCTGGGTTTCCAAGCTGTGCTTGTGTTGAGACCATAAATTCCTTAGGTACCACTGTAGTTTTCTCATATGCAGCCTGGCATGAGGAACCAATATTATGCAGGATGCCATGAAGCCCAAGGCTTGCAGAACTTTTCTTGCTGTCAGATGGTTCTGTTTTGTTAAGGCCAAGAAGTAGAGAGGTAGCTGCTCTGTTTTTCTACTGTTAGGAATGCCATTTGCCTTGATGTGTCCAACTCTGCACCCAAAAAGGTTATTCTCTGGGATGGTATCAGTCTTGACTTTTTTAAATTGACTGTGTATCCCAGGGCTTGTAGCAGATAAATGACCCTTTGTAAATCTTCTGCTAGCTTGCTTCGTTGCTTGTATCAGGCAGTCGTCCAGGTATGGGTAGATTTGTATTCCCTGAAGCCTGCAATGAGCAATTACTGATGCCAGGCATTTCGTGAACACTCTGGGTGCAGTAGATAAGCCAAAGGGCAATGCTGAGAATTGATAATGCTCTGATCCTGCAAGAAATCTGAGGTATCTTCTGCAGTTTGGTCATATGGGGACGTGCAGGTATGCCTCCTTGAGATCTAGAGTCACCAGCCAAGACTCCTTGCCCAGCATGGGAAGAAGCTGCTGTAGGGTCAGCATTTTGAATTTTGGAACAATGAGGAATGTGTTTAAAGTGGACAAGTCGAGAATAGGCCTCCATTTGCCTTCCTTTCTTGGTACCAGGAAGAGTCTGGAGTAAAATCCCTTCCCTTGCTCCATAGATGGTACCTTTTCTACAGCTCTCATCCTTAATTGGGATATTTGTTTTAGTGCTTCTGTCTTTTGATTTGGAGGTAGGTTTGGCATTCCTCTCTTCCCTGGTAGAGTATGGAAGTGAAACCTGTAACCTTGGTCTATTATCTGTAAAATCCACTTGTCTCTTGTGATATAATGCCAGTTTGTCGTAAATAAGGCTAGCTTCCCGCCTAAGGGTGCTTGCAGTTGTTCCCTGGTAGGCGGTGCCAGAGCCAAGTCACTGTGATTGACCAGTAGTTGTGGTGGTGGCTGTGTCTGTGCCTCGCTGGTTGTTGCCCTGCCACTGACGTCCTCTGTAAGCACCCCTGGATTGGCTTCTGCCTCTTGAACGCCTATTCCTGCCTCTCTGAGTTCTGGAGGAGTCTGGAAAGGACCAATTCTTGGAGGGCCAATTCCTGCTAAACCTCGGTGGTTGGACCTGCAAGAAATATTTTACTGTTTGGACAGATTTTGCCTTCTCTTCCATCTTCTTCAGTACTTGTTGTGCAGGAGAGCCAAACAAATTGATCTTATCCATAGGAGCATCTAATAGTTTTGATTTGACATGGTCTGGTAAGGCCTGTTCTTTTAGCCATGCATGCCTTCCGATGACTGTGCCAGTCATGGCTGATCTAAAGGAAGCCTCCAGTGCATCATAGCCGCATTTTAGGGAATGGTTACTGACTTGTTGAATGTTATGTACCATTTCCTGCACATATTTTTTGTCTACTGTTTCATCTGAGGACTGCAGGTGGCCTAGCAGCTCCACGTGCAGGGGTTGAAATATCCAAGGGAATAGTGTCTGATAATTCCTGAGAAACTGTAACAGTAGGTGCGATATCAGAAGCCGATTCCACGAGGTTAGAAGAGGCCTCGGCAGGAGGAAGGTTTTCGGCTGAAGGAGGAACCGCTTGCTCGGTTTCAGCCGAAACCGAGATACTCGCGGTTGGCTTAACCGCGGTTTCGGACAAAACCGCGGACCGCGAGTGTCGGTCCTTTTCCTTGCGGTTTTTGGATATTTGCGAAGTCGGAGGATCCGACGGCATAATATAAGCAAAATTGGAGCCGAAAAACTCCTCAGCAAACTCCGACCGACGTCTAAGCGTCCGGTTAAAAGAAGCACAGGCTAGACAAGCTGCGCCGTGGTCTGGGCCTAGACAAGGTAAGCAGTAAGAGTGGAAATATTTATGAGGTATTTGTTTCCCACAAGTTAAAAAGTTATTCACTTTTTCTGACATCGGCTGAGGCAAGAAAGAGTCCCCAACGGGGTACTTAGCTTTTTAGAAGTCTTCGAAGTAGTTTTCGGTAGTAGTAATCTCTGGTTCTGACCGACCGGCACTTGCGAACAGCTTCTGCTTCGGGCGCCACGCGGCAAGAAAGACTGGGGAAAATGGCGTCGGCTGATGCCTTTATACCCGAATAACTGCAGCTATGACGTCGGGTGAAGTGCGACACCAGCCGAGGCCAGACCCAGACTTTGGAATCCGGCCGACCGAAGGGCTGCCTGACGACAGGACAACCCATTTGTAAGGACTGCAGATGCATCCTTGAAGGACATCATCTGCCAAACTCAAAGTTCTGGTATGAAAGGAAACAAAAACCTGCACAGATTTGTGGACAGCCTTTGTCTTGTCAGAATAATACCTGAACTGTATATGAAGACCAAAAGTGTAAAGAACCTTCTCAGTAGCAGATTGTGAAGAAGGAAAAAGGAAGGAAGCTGGACAGACAGATTAAGAGACAATTCATTAACCACCTTGTGGATAAACAGACACACACTGTTCCTATGAAAAATCAAAAAGGAAGCAATTGCTATCAGAGCCAAGTTCAGAAACCCTCTTCACTGAATTAATGGCAACTACAAAACAGTCTTCCAGGTGCAGTCTTGCAAAGAAGATGATGTGAGCTCAAAAAGAGCATGAGTCAGTTTATCAAGGACAAAATTCAAGGTCCCAAGAAGGAGGAATGGATTTCCCTGGAGGTCTGAAATGAAGGATACCTTTAAGGAATTATCTGACCTCAAAACGAGAGGCCAAAGGTGGGTTCAAAGGCATACAAGCAGAGACCGCTGACAAATGAGCTTTCACTGAAGAATATGCTAGGCCAGCATGGAGCAGTTCACACAAGAAATGACTAAAGGGACCCACAATGAAAAGGAATCCTGGTGATGCTTGAGACACCAAGCAGAAAATCTTATCCATTTAGCCATATGAGACTCTCTGGTAATGAGTTTTCTGGCCTCCTGCAGAACCCTAAACATGTCCTCAAAAAGTGGTGCCTAAATGGGATGAAATCCTATCACCCAAAGTATTAATCTGAAGAGTGGATACATTTGGGTGAAATAAGAACCCCCCCCTGTCTTGTGTGTGAAGATTCACTCAGTTATATAACTTGTGGTGATTACCCCTGGCCAAGCAAAAGAGGAGGGGGAATCTAGTGCCATCTGGACCAAAAGGGAGTCAACATTGAGATTCTTGGGGAATCCTTCCTGATCTTGTGCAGGACCCTGGGAAGAGGAGGGTAGGCACAGAAGAACATCATCTTTTAAGAAAAGGACACGAGATCCACTTTCCAAGTCAGAAGACTTGAGACTCAAACAGAAGTGATGAGGTTGCCTGTTCACAGGGGAAGCAGAAAGATCCATTTGAGGAATACCCCACCAATGTACTACGTCCAGAAATACCTTTTTGCGAAGAATCCATTAATGAGATTGTATCCTGGACCTGCTCAAGGAGTCTACCACTAAGTCTGTACTGATGGGATGTAGACCACCTGAAGGGTTACCTTTTGGCAGACAGCCAAATCCCATACCTGAAGGGCCAGTCTGCAAAGAAGATAACACTTTGTGCCTCCCTGTTTTTGGACATAACACATGGCTGTGGTGTTATCTGTAAAGACCTTTAAACAGCCCGGACAGCAAAGAGAATGGAAGGCCTGAACAGCAAGAATGAGCACCCTCATTTCTTTTATGTTGATGTGGTCTGACCTATGATAAAGTGGCCAAAGACCCTGAACATTCAGATTGTTGGAAGAAACACCCCACCCCAGATTGGAAGGGTCTGTGAATAGCTCCTGAGTTGGAATAGGAGTCTGAAAAGCCAGTCCTTTATTGAGGGAGATCTGCTGAATCCACCAGTGCAACTCAAGTCTTTGAAACAAGGAAGTAAGAGAAAAAGAAGTTCTGTACTCACCATAACGTTCACCATAACGTTCCATCTGTGTTGTCTACTTTCATTCTTCCTTAACTGATGGGTTCAGATCCGATCCCTCGGATTCAACTCGGCCGTTGCTAAAGCTCGTGGCAACCAAAACCTGACGAGCTTCTCCCATATCCACAATGCACCAACCCCAATTACACCAGATCTTGTTTGCTGCCTTAGTAGAACTCAAGACATGAAAATCATCATGGAGAGGCTTTATCTGCAGTTTATACAAATAATAAGGATATATAGGTCCTCTAAACACTCATTCTTCCAGAAGCGTTAAGAATGGGGGCTGTTGGGAAGGAAGTTGAGGAAGAATGAAAACGGACAACGTAGGTGGAACGTTATGGTGAGTACATAACTTCTTCATCTGATGACGTCAATTTTCATTCTGTCCTCAACTGATGGGACAGATTCCTCAACTACCTAATTTCCAGGGCAGGCTCAAGGAAGGATATTCTTGAGCACCACAGAACCAAAAGAAGCCCTTCCTCTGGAGACCAGATCTAATTTGTAATGAGTAATAAAGGTATGGGGAGTAGCCCAAGTAGCTGCTGCATAAATATCATCCATGGACACTCTGGATTGAAAAACTGAGGAAGTTGCCATGGATCTGATCAAATGGGCTCGAACAGGTCTAGTCAGAGCAATGCCCAATTTCTTATACACACAGGAAATGCAATTTATCAATCTAGACAGACTAACATTGGTAACTGGTTTAACTGATGTTGGTTCTGCATATGAAACAAATAATTTGACAAAACTTCTGATATTTTTAGTCCTGTGTAAGTAAAAATGCAAACGTATTCTCCTTTATTAGAAAATTTGGGAAGAATACTAGCAAATTAATACATAGATTTAGGATCACAGAAAGTTACTAAGCTATTGGCCCTGAAGGCCTTATAAGCCTAAGCAAGAGTTTAGCCCATGTTTAGACAAGTCAGCACCTGACGACCCTGTCCAGCAGGGACACAGGTGGAAACCCAGGGATGTATTTTTGGTTTCCCATCCAGTTATCCAGACTGCTCTTAAAAAGGGGTAAAGAGGTACACTGCTTGACATGGACAGGGAGTCTATTCCACAGATGGGGGAGTCCCTGGAACACAAATCTGTCCCGCTAACAAGTCCTATTGATGTCACAGACCAGGTTGAGGCCACGCACGTGGGTTACTCAAGTGGAGCTTGACTTGCAGATATGCAGCAGTCCCATCAAGGCGGGGTCTGAGATTGCCTTGGGTGTCAGAGGTCACCTCTGAGTAGTCTGTATGAAACTGAGTAGAGGGCTAGGGCTTTTAGCCTGTGTATGGTAGATTTTTGAGGCCCTAGATTCTCCTGGCGAGAAACCTCTGTGGTCTCTCCAGATGCTGCATGTGCTTTGCGAGGTACATGTTGAACGGGGCATTGTACTCAATAATGGACCTTATAAGGGAAGAATACAGGTATGCTACGAACTCCTTGTCCCTGGATAAGATACCCTTACTTATGAGGTGGGCCATGTAGAAAAGCTTTCCGTACATCGGAAGCAAAGTACAGTTGTGTACACTTACCATAAATGTAGATGTTCGAGTATATTCACTATTGCAGTCATCAGATTTGGGTTATCTGCCTGCAGGTAACCCTCAGCTGGCCTGAATACCAGAGTCTTGGGATTTCTGCGTCGGATGCTGTCGCTTCTTCCATGACGTCAGGTCATCAGGGGTATAAAACATGCAGCCGACGCCATATCAGTTTTTCTTGCCCCAGATGTCAGGTGCCCCCCTAATGGGAAGCAATTAAATCTATAAATACAAGGATATACCTCCAACAGAAAAGCAAATTCACTTACTATGCTCTAAAAGCTTTTTGGTGTGAGTAGCGGTATATATAGCCAAAGGAAAAAAGGGGGCTGGAGGGAGGGTAACCAGGACTTCGGATGCAGGGAGTAGAGGTGGCGAAGGTGAATGAGTTTAAGTGCTTGGGATTAACAGTTCAGAGTAATGGTGAGTGTGGAAGAGAGGTGAAGAAGAGAGTACAGGCAGGATGGAGTGGGTGGAGAAGAGTGTTAGGAGTGATTTGTGACAGACGAGTACCAGTAAGAGTGAAAGGGAAGGTCTACAAGAGGGTAGTGAGACCAGCTATGTTATATGGGTTGGAGACAGTGGCACTGACAAAAAGGCAGGAGTCAGAGCTTGACGTGGCAGAATTGAAGATGTTAAGATTTGCACTGGGTGTGACGAGTATGGACAGGATTAGGAATAAGTATATTAGAGGGTCAGTCCAAGCCAGAGAGGCAAGATTACGTTGGTTTGGACATGTGCTGAGGAGGGATGCAGAGTATATTGGGAAAAAGATGCTAAGGATGAAGCTGCCAGGTAACAGGAAAAGAGGAAGGCCTAAGATAAGGTTTATGGATGAGGTGAGAGAGGACATGCAGGTGGTTGGTGTGACAGAGCAAGATGAAGAGGACAGGAAGAAATGGAAACAGTTGATCTGCTGTGGCGACCCCTAACGGGTGTAGCCGAAAGAAGAAGAAGAAGAAGTACACAACTGTACTATGTTCTTCATGTTTCACTGTTGCAGTCATTACATTTGGGTAGATTCCCAAAGCTAAGGTTGGGAGGAGGAATTTAAATAGAATTAGGACCAGCTAAAAGGCCCTGCAAGACTGCAGTGGCAAAACCAGCAATGGATTTAGAGAAAAATTGGCAAATGATAATGCTTGGTGAAAGTATGTACAGAACTCCAGGTAGCAGCTTCAAGAACGTACCTAGTAGGGACACCCCTGAGAAAGGCTGTAGAGGTAGATGCAGCCCTGGTTGAATGGGGTCTGATGCCCTGTGGGATAGGTTTTCCATGGTGCTTATAGCAGAAAAGAATACAATGGCCTATCCATTTTGAAATGGTTTGTTTTGAAATAGCTTTCCCCTCTGTCCCTGCAGCAAATACCACCAGCAGTTGTTCAGATTTCCTTTGAGGTTTAGTCCTGTCCAAGTAGAATCTAAGCTGTCTGTGCACATTTAAAGAGTGCAGCAGCCATTCCCCTTTGTTCAGTGGGTTAGGAATGAAGGTAGGCAAATAAATGGACTGACTAAGAGCCACACTGGATACCACCTTGGGCATGAAGGAGGGATTGGTTCTGAGGGACATCCTGTCCACATGAAAGATGATGAAAGGCTCCACTGCCATAAAGGCCTGTAATTCAGATACCCTTCTTACAGAAGTGATTGCTAAAAAGAAATCTGTTTTCCAGGAAAGGAATTTTAAGTCTGCAGTAGCAGCTGGCTCGAAAGAGGAAGAGTGAGTTTCTCCAAGACAAAGTTAAGGTCCCAGGCTTGAGCTGGAGCTCTCCTGGGTGGCCTTAAATTTTTGTCCCCTCTGAGGAAAGTACAGTTGTGTACATTTACCATAAAATGTAGATGTTCCAGTGTATTCACTGTTGCAGTCATTACATCTGGGTAATCTGCTGGCAGGTTGCCCTCAGTCGGCCTGAATTCCAAAGTCTTGGGTCCTGCATCGGTTGCTGTCTCCTCTTCCATGACGTCAGGTCGTCAGGGGTACAAAACATGCAGCAGATGCCATTTTCTTTCATTTTTCTTGCCCCCGATGAGGTGAGGTGCCCCCAAAAAGGTAGCAAATATATATATATATATATATATATATATAAATATATTTATATATATATATATATATATATATATATATATACACACACACACACACACACATACACACACACATGCACATGCATTAATATAAACTTTACCTTCATCTACAAGCAAATACACCACATAAGTTGTAGAAGATAGAGAAGGAAAGATAAACTCCAGAATGGCAGGAGGGTAACCTGGACTGCAACAGTGAATACACTCGAACATCTACATTTATGGTTAGTGTATACAACTGTACTATGTTCTTCGTGTTTCACTGTTGCAGTCATTACATTTGGGTAGAATCCCAAAGCTATGGTTGGGGGGCTGGAGCTAAACAGCATTAGGAGCGGCTATAAGGCCCTGCAGAACTGCAGTGGCAAAGCCTGCTCTGGATTTAGGGTAAAGAGGCAAATGATAATGCTTTGTAAAGGTGTGAACAGAACTCCAAGTAGCAGCCTCTAGAATGTCTTTGGTTGGTACTCCCCTTAGAAAGGCTGCTGAAGTAGCTGAAGCTCTGGTGGAATGAGACCTAATCCCCTTGGGCACAGGTTTACCATGGTGTAAGTAGCAGAAACGGATGCAGTGGCTTATCCACTTTGAAATTGTCGACTTTGAAATAGCCTTACCCTCTGATCCTGCAGCATATGTCACTAGTAATTGCTCAGTTTAGTCCTGCTTAAGTAGACTCTTAGTTGTCGGTGTACGTCCAAGGAATGCAGAATTATCTCCCCCTTGTTCTGCGGATTTGGATAAAAGGTTGGCAGATGAACAGTTTGGTTAAGAGCCACACTGGAAACCACCTTGGGTATAAAAGTAGGATTTGTCCTCAGAGAAACCCTGTCTGGGAAAAATATGATAAAACGCTCTATAGCCATTAGGGCCTGTAGCTCTGAAACTCTTCTTGCTGAAGTAATTGCTAGTAGCAGAGCTGTTTTCCATGGTAACAACTTTATATCAGCGGTAGCAGCTGGTTCAAATGGAGGCAGGGTGAGCTTTTCCAACACATAATTGAGGTCCCATGCAGGCAATGGTGATCTTCTAGGAGGCCTTAAATTTTTTGTCTCCTCTAAGATACTGCTTTAGTAAAGGATGAAAAAAGATTGGTGGCTCTGTATTGCAATGAGCCAAGATGGATGGCATGGATTTTAATTGATGAGAAAGACAGGCCTTTGCCAAGCATCTCAGTTAAGTATTGCAATATCTGAGGAATATTTGGTTCTGATGTATTAGTTCCTTGTGCTCGATTCCAAGCACAGAATCTGTTCCATTTGTCAGCATAAGATTTTCTAGTACTAGGTTTTCTGGCTTCCGAAATTACATCCATCACAGCTTTACTGAGAGGTGTTGTTTGTATGACTACATGATCAGCCATGCTGCCAGGTTCAGGGTCTGTAGTTGATTGTGCAGGATCTGATTGTTTTGCTAGGACAGTAATTCTGGTCTTTGAGGCAAGGTCCAAGCTGGGTATTGAGACAAGTTCCTTAGGATTGGGTACCAGTATTGGCAGGGCCATTCCGGGGCAATTCGTATCATCTTTGGTGTCTCTTGTCAGACTTTTAGGAGGACCTTGGGGAGAAGAGGCAGAGGAGAAAAGGCGTAAACCGATAGGTTTTTCCAACTGAAGGATAGGGCGTCCACTTTCCATGCTTGTCTGTGATAAGTCCTTGTGCAGAATCATTTCAATGGATAATTTTGAGGAGAGGCAAATAGATCTAGGTCTGGGCTCCCCCATTTCTCTGTTATCATGCTAAAGACTTGTGGATTTAGTTTCCACTCGTGAGCATCCATAAGGTTTCTGCTTAAATCGTCTGCCAGAGTGTTTTGTTTTCCTGGCAGGAATTGAGCTTGAAGATGTATTTGGTAGGTCAAAGCTGTGTTCCACAGTGCCATGGCTAATCTGCAGAGGGGGTATGAGTATGTACCCCCTTGTTTATATACCACATGATTGTGGTGTTGTCCATCTTGATCAGTAGTTGTCCTGGATGAAGTAAGTCCTTGAAGGCTGTTAGGGCATTTTTAACAGCTAGCATCTCTTTCTTGTTGATATGTAGATGCATTTGTTTTGGTGACCATAAGCCCTGAATGCATCTTCCTGCCATGTGGGCCCCTCAGGCATAATCTGATGCATCTGTTGTCATTATTTGGCTGGCAGGGGGTAGAGTGAATGGCTGTCCCATGTTTTGGTGACATGCCTTTGCCCACCATAGAAACCCCTGTTGCAGGCAGGAAATGAGAGGAATCATTGTTTCCAGACTATGAGCATGTTGACTGCCATAAAGCCCAGAGCCTGCAGAATTTGTCTTGCAGAAGACTGGGTTTTTGTTGCCATCAGTTTGAAGTAAGTAGTCAGTTGCCTTTGCTTGTCTGGCGTGAGGTAAGCCATCTGGGCAGTTGTAGTCAAGCTTGCACCCAGGAATGTTATCTTTTGAGAGGGTACCAGTTGTGATTTATTTTCGTTTATTGTGTACCCAAGGCATGTTAGAAGCCTTTTCACAAACGCCAGGTGTCGAAGAAGAGTGTCCTTGTTCTCTGCTTGAATGAGACAGTCGTCCAAGTAAGGATATATTTGTATACTTCTTTGTCTGCAAAATGCAATTACTGGTGCCATGCACTTTGTAAAGACCCTGGGCGCAGTAGATAAGCCAAAGGGCAGTGCAGAGAATTGGTAATGCATTAAGCCAGCCTTGAATCGGAGGTATCTTCTGCACAACTGTCTTATTGGGAAGGGAAGGTATGCCTCTTTTAGGTCTAAAGTCACCAGCCAAGCATTCTTGCCCAGCATGGGCAGAAGCTGCTGCAAAGTCAGCATTTTGAATTTTGGAATGTCCAGGTATGTGTTCAGAATCGATAAATACAGTATTGGCCGCCAGGCCTTGTCCTTTCTGGGTACCAAGAAAGTACAGTTTTGTACCTACCATAAATGTAGATGTCCGAACTGGATAGCATCTGCAGTCATAACAAATGGGTTGTCCTGTAGTCAGGCAGCCCTTCGGTCGGCCGGATTCCAAAGTCTGGGTCCGGCTTCGGCTGATGTCACACTTCACCCGACGTCATCTCTGCTGGTCTTCGGGTATAAAGGCATCAGCTGACGCCATTTTCCTCAGTGTTTCTTGCCCCAGATGCCAGTTGCCCTCTTGGAAGGCTAAATTTTGGATAAATGCCAATGTTTCCAAAAAGATAGAAGGTAAACACAAAAAATAAGCATGTATGTACATATATACAAACAAATACACCATAAGAGACTCCTCCCCCAGCTAGCTATTAGGAAGGTAAATACCCTAGGAGTACCACAGAGGGGAAGGAGGGAGGGTAATCCTGACTGCAGATGCTATCCAGTTCGGACACCTACATTTATGGTAGGTACAAAACTGTACTATGTCCTTCATGGATGCATCTGCAGTCATAACAAATGGGTAGAATACCATAGCCAACTAGGGAAGGAGGAAGAAAAAATTATGGTGTGGTTAGGATCCCTTGCAGTACAGCAGTGGCAAACCCTGCTCGGGATCTAGAATATAGAGGTAAATTATAATGCTTGGCAAATGTATGCACGGAGGTCCAAGTAGCCGCCTCAATAATGTCCTTGGTTGCCACTCCTAAGAAAGCTGTGGTAGTGGCTGTAGCCCTTGTAGAATGAGGCCTTATGTTCTGTGGAATTGGTTTTCCATGGTAGGAGTAACAGAATCTTATGCAATTTCCTATCCATTTGGAGATTGTCTGTTTGATAATTGCTTTTCCTTCCCTTCCTGTTGCATAGGCTACAAAAAGCTGGTCAGTTTTTCTGTTACTTTTGGTTCTGTCCAGGTAGTAGCATAGCTGTCTATGTACGTCCAAGGTATGCAGCATTCTTTCCCCTCTGTTTTGTGGATTGGGGAAGAAGGTAGGTAGGTGGATTGCCTGGTTTAAAGACACTCTGGATACCACCTTAGGCATAAATGTAGGATTAGTTCTCATGGACACCCTATCTTGATGGAAGATTAGGAAGGGTTGTACTGCCATTAAGGCCTGTAGTTCCGAAACCCTCCTTGCTGAGGTAATTGCCAGTAGGAAAGCAGTTTTCCATGACAGGTGCTGTAGATCTGCTGTTGCTGCTGGTTCAAACGGAGGGAGTGTCAACTTTTCTAGCACAAAGTTCAAGTCCCATGCTGGTAATGGTGGTTTCCTAGGAGGTTTTACATTCTTGATCCCTCTGAGGAACTGCCTGAGTAGAGGATGTGAAAAGACAGGTGGATCAAAGCTGTATTCTGCTGAAATAGCTGATGCATGTATCTTCATGGAGGAATAGGACAGGCCTGTATGTATAAGCTCTGCCAAATACTCCAGAATGTTAGCAATATCTATATTCGACACATCTTTTCCTCTTTCAGCACTCCAAATGACAAACCTTTTCCATTTTCCTGCATAGTTCCTTCTTGTTGAAGGTCTGCGGGCTTCAAGGATAATGTCTTTAACCCTTTGGGAAAGATCTGGATTAGTTGCTGCTATGTGATGTTCCAGGCAGTCAGTTGCAAAGTTTTTAGGTTTGAATGCATGATGCTGTAGTTGTTCTGAGTTAACATCAAAGGCATCAGGGGTATTGACCACATTTTCTCGAGACATGCTCCTCAGCAATGGGTACCAGTGTTGTCTTGGCCAGTTCGGAGCTATCAGGATTATCCTTGGACGTTCCTCCTTGATTTTCAGTAATACCTTGTGTATCAAGGGAAGAGGTGGAAATGCATATGCTGTCAGACCTTTCCAGCTGAAGGAGAGAATCCACCTTCCATGCAAGTAGGTGGAATGTCCTTGTGCAGAATTTTTGAGCTGGTGATTGAGAGGGGAAGCGAATAGATCTATTTGTGGCATTCCCCATTTCTTTGTGATGGTCTTGAAGATGTCAGTGTAGCATCTATTCGTGAGCATCCGAGGTGGTTCTGCTTAACATGTCTGCTAGGGTGTTCTCTTTTCCCGGTACAAATATTGCCTGTAACTGGATGTTGTAGCTGAGAGCCAGATTCCAAAGGTCCAAAGTCATTCTGCATAGGGGGTATGAATGAGTGCCTCCCTGTTTGTTGATGTACCACATGACTGTGGTGTTGTCTGTCCTTATCATCAAATGGCCTTCTGTGAGGAATGGTCTGAATTTTTGGATTGCCAGTTTTACTGCCAGCATTTCTTTTTGGTTTATGTGCAGGTGCAGCTGGTCCTGAGTCCACAATCCTTGTACGCATTTGTCCAGCATGTGCGCCCCCCCATCCTAGGTCTGAGGCGTCTGTTGTGATGGTTTGGCTTGTTCGAAAGTTGTGGAAGGGTAGGCCTGGGTTTGACTGGCATGCTTGAGCCCACCATAGGAACTCCTGTTTTAGGCATGGGATTAGTGGTATTTCTGCTTCTAGGCTGTGCCTGTGTTGAGACTATAAATTCTTTAGGTACCACTGTAGTTTTCTCATATGCGGTCTGGCATGTGGGACCAAGATTATGCATGATGCCATGAAGCCCAAGGCCTGCAGAACTTTTCTTGCTGTTAGTTTGTTCTGTTTTGTTAATGCCAAGAAGTAAAGAGGAGTTCTTTTGTTTTTCTGCAGTTAGGAATGCCATTTGTTTTACTGTGTCCAATTCAGCCAAGAATGTTCTTGTTTGGGATGGTATCAGCCTTGACTTTTGTAAATTGACTGTATATCCCAGGGCTTGTAGCAAGTAAATGACCCTTTGTAAATCTGTTGTCAGCTTGCTTTTGTTGTCCGCTTGTAGCAGGCAGTCGTCCAGGTATGGATAAATTTGGATTCCCTGTAGTCTGCAGTGAGCGATTACTGATGCCAGGCATTTTGTGAATACTCTGGGCAGTAGATAAGCCAAAGGGCAATGCTGAGAATTGATAATGCTCTGATCCTGCAAGAAATCTGAGGTATCTTCTGCAATTTGGTCGAATGGGGCGTGCAGGTATGCCTCCTTGAGATCTAGAGTTACCAGCCAACACTCCTTGCCCAGCATGGGAAGAAGTTGCTGTAGGGTCAGCATTTTGAATTTTGTGACAATGATATATGTGTTTAAGATGGACAGGTCGAGAATAGGTCTCCAACTTTTCTCTTTTCTTGGTACTAGGAAGAGTCTGGAGTAGAATCCTTTGCCTTGTTCTGTTATTGGTACTCTTTCCACAGCTCTCATCTTTGTTAATTCCGTTATCTGCTGTAGAGCTTCTATTTTTTGATTTGGAGGCAGGTTTGGCTTTCCTCTTTTACTGGTAAGGTGTGGAAGGGGAACCGGTAGCCTTGGTCTATGGTTAGCAAAATGCACTTGTGATTTGTCATATAGTGCCAATTTATTGAAAATAAGGCTAACTTTCCGCCTAATGGTGCTGCTATTTGCTCCCTGGTAGGCGGAGTTAGAGCCAAGTCACTGTGATTGTCCTGTTGCAGTGGTAGTGGTTGTGTCTGTGCCTCTGTTATTACCTTGCCACTGTCGTCCTCTGTAGGCACCTCCTCTGGATTGATTTCTGCCTCTGGAGCGTCTATTCCTGCCCCTTTGGGATCTTGTGGAGTCAGGAAAGGACCAATTTTTGGCAGGCCAGTTCCTGCTAAACCTTGGGGGCTGAACCTGTAAGAAATCTTTAACTGTTTGTACAGATTTTGCCTTTTCTTCCATTTTCTTCATTACCTGCTGGGCAGGTGTACCAAATAAACTGGCCTTATCCATAGGAGCATCTAATAGCTTTGCTTTAACATGATCCGGTAAGACCTGTTCTTTCAACCATGCATGTCTTCTTATCACTGTGCCAGTCATGGCTGATCTAAATGAAGCCTCCAGTGCATCATAGCCACATTTTAAGAAATGGTTACTAACCTGTTGTATGTTATTCACCATTTCTAATACATATTTCTTATCTAAGATTCATCAGAGGATACTTTTTTAGTTAATTGATCAAGCATAAACTCTTGGTATTGGATCATGTGAAACTGACAGTTTAAAGCTCTAGCTGAGAGAGTAGCAGAGGTGTAAACTTTTTTCCCCCATCTGTCTAAGGACCTGGATTCCCTTTCTGAAGGAATAGGGTTTTTTGCTGTGGTCGAGGCTACTGCCTTAGGCCCCTGGGAAATAGTTTCGGGTCTGCCAGTGGGGCCTTGTATAGGTGGTGATGAGTGTCTGGTACCCTGTAAAATCTATCAGGTTTGGCAGGGGCTGGAGGTAAAGAATCAGGAGCAGTGCAGACATCATTAAATGCATCATCCACAACAGGCAAAACAGGAGGTATAGCTAAGGGCCTATGTTGTGGTAAGTGCAGAAAAGTCCTAAGCCTTTTTCTTGAATCTGAGAAATCTTGTCCCTGCCATTGAAATTGTTCTCTCATGGCATGTAAGGTTTCCCCAAAGGAAAATTCCTCTGGTGGAGAGGCAGCTGGAA
This sequence comes from Protopterus annectens, assembly GCF_019279795.1. Classification (NCBI taxonomy): domain Eukaryota; kingdom Metazoa; phylum Chordata; order Ceratodontiformes; family Protopteridae; genus Protopterus; species Protopterus annectens. Next base: position 99,920,091 of record NC_056734.1, read on the forward strand.
TGGATTCTTCAGCATCGGAGTCTTCATAAGTAGAAAAGAGATCCTCTGGCTGTTCTGTAATGTCGGAGTCATCCATAGAATCATCAGAGGACACTGGCTCGGGGCTCTGTCCTAGGTCTCTTTCTGGGGGCTGAGAGGCCCTGTCTGGGTGAGATTGGGATCCCCTAATTAAGGATATTAAATCTTCTGCCAGAGTAAGCATTTGTGAACTAGAAGTGGGCCTGTGTGAGGGAGGTTTAACAGGCACTGACTTAGCAGATTTGGCTGCTTTAGCCCTGGCAAAGGCCTTGATAGACATGGCTGCAGGGGGTCTTAGCAGCACCACGTGCTGGGGTAGAGACATCCATAGGGATGGTGTCTGATAAATCACTAGAAACCACAGTTGTAGGCAAAATTTCTGAGGCCGATTCAGGTAAGGTAGCAGGAGCCTCAGTAGTAGCCATGGATTCGGCTGAAGATTGACCAGTTTTCGGTTCGGCGAAACCGAGACACTCGCTTTGCTTAACCGTGGTTTTCGGCGAAACGCGGACCGCGAGTGTCGGCCTTTTCCTTGTTTTTAACAATTTGGGTAGTCGGAGGATCCGGCGGCATAATATGCAAAGTCTGAGCCGAAAAACTGTTCAGCAAACTCCGACCGGCCTTAGCGTTCGTCGGTTGAAGAAGCGCAGGCGAACAGGCTGCTACGTCGCGTGGTCTGGGCCTAAGCAAGGCAGACAGTAAGAGTGGAAATCTTTATGAGGTATTTGTTTCCCACAAGTTAAACAGTTACTGACTTTTTCTGACATCGGCTGAGGCAAGAAAGAGTCTAGCGGGTACTTAGCTTTTAGAAGTCTTCAAGTAGTATTCGGTAGTAGTAATCTCTGGATCTGACCGACCGGCACTTGCGAACAGCTTCTGCTTCGGGCACCACGCGGCAAGAAAGACTGAGGAAAATGGCGTCGGGTGGTGCCTTTATACCCGAAGACCAGCAGAGATGACGTCGGGTGAAGTGCGACATCAGCCGAAGCCGGACCCAGACTTTGGAATCCGGCCGACCGAAGGGCTGCCTGACGACAGGACAACCCATTTGTTATGACTGCAGATGCATCCATGAAGGACATCAGTCTTGAGTAAAAACCTTGTCCTTTTTCCTGTTCTGGTACTGTCTGAATGGCCCCCATATCTATGAGGGACATAACCTGTTTCTGTGCCTCTGCCCATTGATTTTTTTGGCAGATCTGGCCAACCATTTGTCATTGGCAGAGTGTGGAAATAGAATCTGTTTCCCTGTGACACGATGTTTAGTACCCACTTACCCTGGGTTATTAACTGCCAGTTTTGAGCAAAAAGTGCTAATTTTCCCCCCTACTGGTGCTGCCAAAAGATAAGTGCTTGGTGAAGGCAGAGGGAAGTCATTGGGATTGCTTTCTGTAGGTTTGCACTTTATCTCCTCCAGATTTGGAGGTGGAAGCGCCCCATTGCTTTGACCTGTATGAATCTTGCGCCTGGTATCTGAAATCCTTAGGGCGTCTGGATTTGCCCCTTTGAGCTCTGTCTGACACAGGAAAGGACCAATTTTTGGTAGGCCAGCATCTACTGAATCTTGGTGGCTGCACTTGTAAGAAGTCTTAACAGTTTGCATAGACTTAGCTTTGTCTTCCATTTTCTTTAAAACCTCTTCTGCCTTAATACCAAACAGAGAATCATGCTGTAAAGGTGCATCTAGCAACTTAGCTTTAACATGATCAAGTAAATTTTGTTCCCTTAACCAGGCATGCCTCCTAATTACAGATCCAGTAACTGCGGCCCTGCAGGAGGCCTCTAAGGAATCAAAACAACATGGCAAAGTATGCTTTCCAACTTGTTCAGCTGCATGCAATAATTCCTGCAATTCCTTAATTTTCTGCACATTCTGAAATCAACATCATTTTCTGTTTCAGCAATCCCATAACATGTTGTTGGTTAAGCATATGAAATTGACAGTTTAAGGCCCTGATTGTCAAGGCTGCAGATGTATAAATCTTTTTCCCCCATCTGTCCAGTGCCCTTGAATCTCTGTCAGAGGGGTAGGATTTTTTGCTGTTGAGGCCTTAACTCCCTTTGGACCCTGTGAAACAGTTTCAGGATCAGCAGCAGGGTTTCTAAATAAAAATGTATGTGAGTCAGGGACCCTGTAATATCTGTCAGGCTTACTGGGAGCTGGAGGTAAGGAGTCAGGGGGACAAGCTTGACTCCGAAAACACATCATCCACAATGTCTAAAACAGGGGGAATGGCTAAAGGCCTGTGCTGAGGTAGAAGGAGGAAATCCCTGAGCCTCTTTTTTGATTCTGAGTAGCCTTGACTCTCCCAGTGAAAATGCTCCCTCAAAGTACGCAAGGTTTCTCCAAATGAATAATCCTCAGGAGGAGATGCAGAAGGAAAAGACTCCTCAGCATCAGCATCCTCATAGGGAGGTATAGATAATTCCTGATCAGAAGAGGAATCAGAAGAAATAGAAACCTGATCTGAAGATTCATAATCAGTGTCTTGTCTGGGCCTCTTATCAGGATGGGGATGGGTACCCCTGATCAAGGTAATAAGGTCTTCAGCCATTTTGATCATCTGATTTTTAGGCATAGAGGCCTGTGCACGTGGCTCATGCGTCAGTTTTTTTAGTTTTAGAAGTTGCTTTTGTCTTTGGTTTTGCAGCTGTCGTCGGTTTGGTATACAAATGTGGAGGTCTGAATACACCCTCAGAAGCCGGTGCCTGCTCAGCGGCTCCGGACCCATCCGAGGGAGATACATCCGTCGGTCGAGTATCTTGCGGCATGCCGGCCTCCACAGGAGTGTTGGCAGAGGCCTGCGACTCGAAGGTAGCGGGTATCAGGGGCTGCGAAAGTGCCTCACTGAGTACCGGTGACTGGCTTAGGAGAAGCTTTGTCGTCGGTTTTGGATCTCGACTGCCTTTCTCTGTCCTTTTCTTTGCGGTTTTTTATGTACTCCGGTAGTCGGATTGCTATCCGATGACATTTCTGGGTAGTTAAATCTGTTTCCGAAATACTTTGATGCAAAAATATAGACGCTTAATAGTGCGTTGGTTAAATCTAGCACAAAACCGACAGCCAGGCACGTTGTGATCAGGGCCTAGGCAAGGAATACGGTATAAATGGAAATCCTTATGAGGTATTTGCTTCCCACAAGTAATACAATTATTAACTTTTTCTGACATCGGTAAAAAGCAAGAAAAAAGTTTGCCCAACGGGGTACTTAGCTTTAGTGAAGACTTTGGTTCCAAAACTCAAATTCGAATATTTCAGTAGTCGGCTGACCGGCACTTGCAAAATGCTTCTGCTTCGGGCACCGCGTGGCAAGAAAGACTAAAGAAAATGGCGTCGGCTGCATGTTTTATACACCTGACGACCTGACATCAAGGAAGAGGAGACAGCAACAGACGCAGGACCCAAGACTTTTGAATTTAGGCTGACTGAGGGCAACCTGCCAGCAGATTACCCAAATGTAATGACTGCAACAGTGAAACACGAAGAACATCTGCTTGAGCAATGGGTGAGAGAAGAGGGGAGGCTCCGTGCTAGAATGAGCTGAAATGGCTGAGGCATGAATTTTGATGGAGGAAAAAGACAAGCCCTTATGAAGCATCTCAGTCAAGTAATGCAGAATCTGAGGTAAATTGGGCACTGCTGCGTTCATTCCTTGAAATTGGCTCCAAGCACAGAATCTTTTTCCATTTTGCAGCATAAGATTTTCTAGGACTAGGCCTCCTTGCCTCTAAAATGATATCCATCACTGAATTACTGAGGGATGGTAAAGGAGAGATTAGTTAATTAGCCAGGCTGCTAGATTCAGGGTTTGCAGCGGAGGGTGCAGAATCTTGTTCTCCTGCTGAGACAACAGGGAAGGAGTCTGAGGCAGGTGCCATGGAGCCAAGCATGACACACTGCGCAAGAGTGGGTACCAGTGTTGGTGAGGCCAGCCTGGTGCAATTAAAATCGTCCTTGGTTTGTCCTGTTTAATCTTTAGTAGTACCTTGGAGAGCAGAGGCAGACGAGGAAAGGCATAAACGGATAGGTTTTTCCAGCTGAAGGATGGAGCATCCACTTTCCAAGCTTGCTTGTGGGGAATCCGTGAGCAAAATTTGTCCAGTTGATGGTTCTGGGGGGAGGCAAACAGTCTATATCTGGGTTCCCCCATTTGCTTGTCAACATGTTGAAAATCCTTGGTTCCAGTTTCCACTCGTGTGGGTCCATGAGGTTTCTGCTTAGTCCATCTGCCAGTGTATTTAGTTTTCCTGGCAGGAATTGAGCTTGTAGATTCACTTGATAGCTCAAGGCTGTGTTCCACAATGCCATGGCTAGTCTGCAGAGGGGGTAATAATGTGTAACCTCCCCCCCCTGCTTGTTTATGTACCACATGACAGGGGTGTTGTCCATCTTTCCCATTAGTTGTCCTGGAAGAATGTGGTCCTTGAAGGCTGTCAGAGCATTCTGTACAGCTAACATTTCCTTTTGATTTATGTGCAGGTGCATTTGACTTTGGTTCCATTTGCCCTGAATGCACTTCCCTGCCAGGTGAGCCCCCCATGCAGAGTCTGATGCGTCTGTTGTTAAGATTTGTTTGGCAGGGGATAATATGAATGGTAGTCCCCTGTTTTGGTGGCAGGCCTCTGCCCACCACAGGAACTCTAGGCATAGGCAAGGTATGACAGGAATCCTTGCTTCCAGATCCTGTGAATGTTGACACCATAGGCTTTTGAGATACCATTGTAGTTTCCTCATATGCAGCCATGCATATGGAATTAGAAGAATGCAGGAGGGCCATGAACTCCAAGGCTTGCAGTATTTGCCTTGCAGATAACTGGGTTTTTGTGGCCACTTGCTTGAAGTAAGTTGTCAAATGTATCCATTTCTCTGGCGTGAGGAAAGCCATCTGGGAAGTTGTATTCAAGCTTATGCCCAGGAATATAATTTGTTGACCAGGTACCAGGTGAGATTTCTTTTCATTTATGGTGAACCTCAGACACGTCAGTACCCTTTGAACAAAGGCCAGATGACTGAAAAGAGTGTCCTTACTTTCTGCCTGAATTAGACAATCGTCCAGGTATGGGTATATATGAATATTTCTTTGCCTGCAAAATGCAATGACTGGAGCTAGGCACTTTGTGAATACCCTGGGCGCAGTAGAGAAGCCAAAGGGCAGTGCAGAGAACTGATAGTGCATGTAGCCTGCTTTGAAGCGTAGGTATCTTCTGCAAGACTACCTGATAGGGATGTGCTGGTATGCTTCTTTTAAAGTCTAGTGTTGCCAACCATGCATCCTTGCCTAGCATAGGAAGCAGCTGGTGAAGAGTCAGCATTTTGAATTTTGGAATCACCAGAAAGGTGTTTAGAATAGAAAGGTCCAAGATAGGACGCCATGTATTGCCTTTTCTGGGTACCAGGAAAAGTCGCGAATAGAAACCTTGTCCCTTTTCCTCTTCTGGTACCAACTGAATAGCCCCCATGCTTAAGAGAGAGAGTACCTGATTTTGGGCCTCTGCCCACTGATTTGGGGGTAGATCTGGCCACCCGCTTGGTGTTGGTAACGTGCGGAAATAAAATCTGTATCCTTGGGACACTATATTTAAAACCCATTTGTCCTGGGTAATGAGTTCCCAGTTTTTGGCCTGCAGACCAATCTTTCCGCCTAAAGGAGCAGTCAGTTGGGAAGTGCTTGGAAGTTTTAAAAGCAAGTCATTGAGATGGTTTTCCATAGGAGGGAGTCTTACTGCTCCCAGGTTTGGGAGCGGAACCCCCACACTGCCTAGTCTTGTGTGTCCCTTGGGACTGAAACCTGGGGTTTCTGCTGTGTCTGGGTTTGGCTTGAAAAGACCTGGAGAGGGCTGGAAAGGACCAATTTTTAGAGGGCTAGTGCCTACTAAATCTAGGAGGCTGAAAGTACAGTTTTGTACCTACCATAAATGTAGATGTTCGAGTGCTAATACAGCTGCAGTCATAACAGATGGGTTATCCTGCAGTCAGGCGGGTCCTCGGTTGGCCGAATTCCAAAGTCTAGGTCCGGCGTCGGATGTCGTCGCTTCTTCCCTGACGTCAGTGCGACAGGGGTATAAAAGAACCAGCCGACGCCATTTTCTTCAGTTTTTCTTGCCCCAGATGGCAGGTGCCCCCAGTAGGAAGGCAAAACATAAATTTGTGTAATAATGCAATGCAATATAATCAAAAAACAGTAGTTGCAAGCAAATACACCATAAAAGAATACCCCAATCAGGTTGTATGAGGAGGTGTTAGCCATTAGGCCTGTCCCAAAAGGGGAAGGAGGGAGAGAAACCTGGACTGCAGCTGTATTAGCACTCGAACATCTACATTTATGGTAGGTACAAAACTGTACTATGTTCATCGTGCATACAGCTGCAGTCATAACAGATGGGTAGAATCCCAAAGCTAGAAAAGGGGTGGTAGGCACTAAGTGGAACTAGGAGGAGCAAGGATGCCCTGCAAGACTGCAGTGGCAAAGCCCGTTCTAGATTTGGAGTATAATGGTAGGTGATAGTGCTTGGAGAAAGTATGTACTGAACTCCAAGTGGCTGCTTCCAAAATATCTTTGGTAGGAACCCCCCTGAGGAAAGCGGCAGAGGTAGCTGTGGCCCTTGTGGAGTGAGATATGATGCCTGTAGGTACAGTTTTACCATGAAAAGAATAACAAAAGCGTATGCAGTGGGCTATCCATTTTGAGATTGTCTGTTTGGAAATAGCCTTCCCTTGAGCACCTGTAGCATAGGACACAAAGAGTTGCTCTGATTTTCTGAATGGCTTTGTTCTGTCCAAATAATAACGAAGCTGTCTGTGAATGCCCAAGGAATGTAGTAGTTTCTCCCCTTTATTTTGTGGATTAGGGTAAAAGGTAGGCAAGTGGATAGCCTGATTCAAGGCTACCCTGGATACTACCTTTGGCATAAAGGAAGGGTTGGGTTCGTAAGGAAACTCTGTCCTGATGGAAAATGATGAAAGGCTGCACAGCCATGAGGGCTTGTAGTTCCGAAACCCTGCGTGCTGAGGTGATAGTCAGAAGGAAGGCTGTTTTCCATGACAAATATTGCAGTTCTGTTGAAGCAGCTGGCTCAAATGGAGGCAGGGTCAGTTTTTCTAGAATGAAATTGAGGTCCCAAGCAGGTACTGGTTGCTTCCTTGGGGGTTTTATATTCTTAGCCCCTCTGAGGAACTGTCTTAAGAGAGGGTGAGAGAATAAAGGAGGATCAGTGTTGTATTGAGCAGAAATGGAGGCATGGATTTTGATGGAGGAGAATGAAAGTCCACTGCTTAGCATCTCAGCTAGGTACTGTAATATTTGAGGTAAATTCGGTATTCCAGGATTCTGACCCTTTTTCCGATTCCAGGCACAAAACCGTTTCCATTTTGCGGAGTAGGCTTTTCTAGTAGAAGGCCTTCTGGCCTCCAAAATGACATCCTGCACCTCCTTGGAGAGTAGGTTCTGTTGTGAATTTAAGGAATCCTCCATGCGGCTAGATTGAGTGTTTTCAGCTGACTGAAGAGTTTTGAAGTTGTGCTGGGTCAATAGAAGAGGCATTAGAGGCAGGATCCATGGTGGGGAATGCGTCAGGCTCCTCAGGAGTGGGTACCAGTGTTGTCTTGGCCAGTCTGGAGCAATGAGAATCATCTTTGGTCTGTCTGCTCTGGCTTTTAATAGAACTTTGGGCAGCAGAGGAAGAGGTGGAAAGGCATAAACTGTCATTGTTGCCCAACTGAAACAGAGTGCGTCCACTTTCCTGGCCTGTGGATGATAGGTCCTTGAGCAGAATTTTGTCAATTGGTCATTTCTGTGGGTAGCAAAGAGATCTATGTCTGGCCTTCCCCATGCTTGAATTATCTTTGTAAAAACTTGAGGATGCAACTTCCATTCGTGTGGATCTGTCATATTTCTGCTTAGGTTGTCTGCCAGCGTGTTTTCCTTGCCTGGCAGGAATTGTGCTTGAAGTTGGATTTGCAATTCCAGAGCCATGTTCCAAAGAGACATGGCTAGCCTGCACAGGGGATATGAATGGGTTCCTCCCTGTTTGTTTATGTACCACATCACTGTGGTGTTGTCTGTCCTTATCAATAGCTGGCCTGGATGCAGTAGGTCTTTGAAAGCCATAACAGCATTTTTTACTGCTAGCATTTCCTTTTGATTGATGTGTAGGTGCTTTTCTTTTGGGACCATTTGCCCTGAATGCACTGATCTGTCATGTGCCCCAAGTAGTCCGAGGCATCTGTTGTGATGATTTGATTTGCTTGAGGCAAGCAGAATAGGAGACCTATGTTTCTTTGGCATGCTTGAGCCCACCACAGAAATTCCTTTTGGAGGCATGGAATCAGTGGTATAATTGTTTCCAAACTGTGGCTGTGTTGAGATCATAAGTTTTTTAGGTACCATTGAAGTTTCCTCATATGCAGCTTTGCACATGGGATTAGCAGGATGCAAGATGCCATGAATCCCAGAGCCTGCAGGATTTTCCTTGCAGTCAGCCTGGTGAAGGTTGCCAGTTTTCTGAAGTATTGAGTTAGTTGCCCTTGTTTCTCTGGCGTGAGGTAGGCCATCTGGGTGTTTGTATTCAAGCTGGCACCCAGGAAAATTATTGTTTGAGAGGGTATTAGTCTTGATTTCTTTTTGTTGACTGTGTATCCCAGAGAGTTCAATAACTTTATTACAAACGACAGGTGTTTCAGAAGTATGTGTCTGCTGTCCGCTTGGATCAGGCAGTCGTCCAAATATGGGTATATTTGTATCCCTTGAAGTCTGCAGAAGGCAATTACTGATGCCAGGCATTTCGTGAACACTCTGGGCGCAGTAGATAAGCCAAAGGGCAATGCAGAGAATTGATAATGGGTTGAACCTGCAAGAAATCTGAGGTATCTTCTGCAATCTTGTCTGATAGGGACATGCAGGTATGCCTCCTTGAGGTCCAATGTTACCAGCCAAGACTCCTTGCCCAGCATGGGAAGAAGCTGCTGTAATGTGAGCATCTTGAATTTTGGTACGAGTAAATATGTGTTTAGGATGGATAGGTCCAAGATAGGTCTCCAATCTTTGTCCTTCCTTGGTACCAGGAATAGTCTGGAATAAAAACCTTGACCCGGTTCTTGTGCAGGTACTTCTTGAATAGCTTTCATGTCCATGAGAGCTGGAATTTTTTTTGTGTCTCTGCCCTTTGATTTTGTGGCATGTTTGGCATGCCTCTCATTTTTGGAAGGGTGTGAAAGTGGAATCTGTAGCCTCTGTCTATAATGTCCAGGATCCATTTGTCTTTTGTGACAATATGCCAATTTTTCGAAAATGCCAGTTTTCCACCTAAAGGTGCTGCCATTAGAGCTTTGCTTGGCATGGAAAGGGGAAAGTCATTGGATCTGCTGTCTGAATGGCTGTGATCTATCCTCTCCACCTCTTGGTGTAGGTGCTTGCCATTGTCTGCCTCTAAATGATCCTTGAGATTGCCCTCTACCCCTCGGGTGCCTGTATCTACCTCTTTGAGGTCTGTCCGTGGCTGGAAAGGACCAATTTTTTGAAGGCCAATTTCTACTGAAACGTGGAGGTTGTACCTGTAGGAAATCTTTCACTGTTTGCATTGATTTTGCCTTTTCTTCCATTTTCTTTAATACCTCCTCAGCTTTAACACCAAGCAATACATCTTTTTGAAGAGGTGCATCTAGTAATTTAGCTTTGACATGATCTGGTAAGGTTTGCTCTTTGAGCCAAGCATGTCTACGTATGACTGATCCTGTAACAGCAGCTCTACATGAGGCCTCTAAAGCATCAAAACCACATTGCAAGGTATGTTTACCCACTTGTTCTGCACTATGCAACAAATCCTGCAACTCCTTCAAGTCTGGTTGTTCAGGTTGTGACATTTTGCTTTTCAACTGAGATAACAAAAACTGTTGATACTTGAACATATGGAACCGACCGTTTAATGCCCTCATGGTTAAAGTGGCCGAGGTATATACCTTTTTCCCCCCACCTTTCTAAAGCTCTGGAATCTCTCTCTGAAGGTAATGGATTTTTGGCAGTGGAGGCCTTAATTCCCTTGGGACCCTGTGAAATAGTTTCTGGGTCAGCCGCATGGCTTTTGTATAGGAATTGGTTTGAAACAAGAACCCGGTAATACCTGTCAGGCTTGACTGGAGCTGGAGGTAAAGAATCTGGGTTAAGGCTGGCCTCTGAATACACATCATCTAGAATGTCTAAGACAGGAGGGATAGCCAGAGGCCTGTGCAGAGGGAGTAAGAGGAAATCCCTGACCCTTTTCTTGGAGTCTGAGTAATCTTGGCCTTCCCAGTGGAAGTGTTCCCTCAAGGTATGCAAGGTTTCCCCAAAAGAATAGTCCTCAGGGGGGGAGACAGAGGGGGGGAGACAGAGGGAATGGACTCCTCTGCATCAGAATCTTCAAAAGGGGAGTATGAATGTTCCTGGTCTTCAGAATGTTCTGAAGTAATGGAGGCCTGGTCCGAGGAAGGGTATTCTCTTCCTCTACTCTGGGCCTTTTGTCCGATGGGGGTTGAGAACCCCTGATAAGAGTAATCAAATCCTCAGCCATTCTGAGCATCTGTTTTTTAGGCATGGGGCCTTGAGAGGGGCCCTGTGGAGCTTGTCTTTTAGTATGCATGGCTGCTTTAGATTTAGTGAAAGCCTTAATGGAAAAAGAAGAAGAAGGCTTGAAGACACCTTGAGAGGTGGCAGGCCCGTCCCCGCCAAGAGTGGCGTCGGTATCTGTAATTGGGGTGTGGGCCGAGGTGCCAGCGACCATGGGCACAGAAGACACCGCTAAGGGAGTGTACTCGGTAGTCAGGGGCTGCGTAGGTGCCTCGCTGAGAACCGGAGCACCTGTAGTTGGCTTTAGCGTGGTGTCGGTAGAAGTCACGGACCTCGTATGTCGGTCCTTATCTTTGCGTCTTTTACTCAAAACTGAAGTCGGAGTATCCGACGACATAATGTAATTAAACTTTTTGCCAAAATAGTGTTGGGCAAACTTCGCCCAACGCTTAATAGTGCGTTTGTTGAATGTAGCACAAAAACGACAGGCCGAGACGTCGTGGTCTTGGCCTAAGCAAGGAATGCAGAGGGAATGGAAATCCTTATGCGGTATTTGCTTCCCACATGAAATGCAATTATTAACTTTGTCTGACATCGGTCTGAGGCAAGAAAAGTTTCCCCAGCGGGTACTTAGCTTTCAAGAAGACTTGGTTGAAAAATATTAAGTAATCTCAGGAGCTGGCCGACCGGCACTTGCGAACTGCTTCTGCCGGGCACCGCGCAAGAAAGACTGGAGAAAATGGCGTCGGCTGGTTCTTTTATACCCCTGTCGCACTGACGTCAGGGAAGAAGCGACGACATCCGACGCCGGACCTAGACTTTGGAATTCGTCCGACCGAGGACCCGCCTGACGGCAGGATAACCCATCTATTATGACTGCAGCTGTATGCACGATGAACATCTTGTAAGAAATCTTTAACAGTCTGCATACCTTTAGCTTTATCTTCCATCTTTTTAAGAACTTCCTCAGCCTTGTTGCCAAACAGGCGGTCCTGATTTAAGGGAGCATCCAACAATTTAGCTTTAACATGATCTGGCAAAGATTGCTCCTTAAGCCAAGCATGCCTTCTGAGCACAGACCCAGTAATAGCTGCCCTGCAAGAGGCCTCTAATGAATCAAATCCACACTGCAAAGTAGGTTTTCCATCCTGTTCAGCAGAATGCATTAAATCTTGTAATTCTTTACTTTAAGCACAGTCAGGAATTAACATCACTTTCTGTTTAAGCAATCCAATAACAGGTTGTTGATACTTTAACATATGAAACTGGCAGTTTAAAGCCCTAATGGCCAAGGTTGCAGAAGTGTAAACCTTCTTACACCATCTATCCAGCGCCCTGGAGTCTCTATCAGAGGGGGAAGGATTTTTAGCAGTAGAAGCCTTAATGCCTTTGGGTCCCTGTGAAATAGTCTCTGGATCCGCAATAGGATTTTTAAAAAGGAACTTGTGAGAATCAGGAACCCTGTAATATCGGTCAGGTTTTCTGGGAGCAGGAGGCAAAGAATCAGGGACCAAACTAGATTCTGAGAAAGCATCATCAACAATGTCTAGAATCCCTAAGCCTCTTTTTCGAATCAGAAAAATCCTGGCTTTCCCAGTGGAAATGCTCCCTTAGAGTATGTAAGGTTTCACCAAAAGAAAAATCCTCTGGAGGGGAAGCAGAGGGAATAGAGTCCTCTGCATCAGAATCCTCATAAGTAGACAAGGGCAAATCCAGATCATCAGAAGAATCAGAAAAATCAGAATCCTGTTCAGAAGATTCATAAACAACTTCAGTCCTAGGTCTCTTAGAAGGGGGGGGGGGTTGGCTTCCCCTCATAAGATCTTCAGCCATTCTTAACATTTGTTTTTTAGGCATAGAGGCCTGAGCATGTGGCCTGGGCGTCGGATTCTTAGGCATGGTTCGAGATTTTGGCCTAAATGAAGGAGGAGGCATTGGTTTAATATGCAAGTCCGTAGGCCTGAATACACCCTCAGAAGCCATCCAAGGTAGAGACATCCACAGGTTCCACAGTTGAAGCATCTCGCGGCATACCGGACTCTGAATGGGTCTCAGTAGAGGCCTGTGAGTCAGAAGTAGCGGGTATCATGGGCTGCGAAAGCGCCTCACTGAGTACCGGCGAACTGGTGACTGGCTTAGGAGAAGCGTCATCGGCAGTTTTGGACCTTGGCGGCCTGTCTCTGTTCTTATCTTTGCGTGTTTTCAGAATCCCGGTAGTCAGAAGGCTAACCGACATTTCTGGATAATTAAACCGAGAACCAAAATATTTAGAATTGAAAATATACCGATGATGGATAGTGCTCTGTTTAAATAAAGCACAAAACCAGCAGCAAGGTACATCGTGGTCAGGGTCTAGGCAAGGAATACAGTACGAATGAAAATCTTTGTGAGGTATTTGCTTTCCACAAGTAATGCAATTATTAACTTTGACTGACATCGGTAAGGAGCAAGAAAAAGTTTCCCCAACGGGGTACTTAGCTTTAGCTGAAGACTTCGGTTCTGAAACTCGAAAATGAAAATTTCAGGAGTCAGCTGACCGGCACTTGCGAACTGCTTCTGCTTCAGGCACAACACGGCAAGAAAGACTGATGTAATGGCGTCAGCTGCAGGTTTTATACCCCCGACGACCTGACGTCATGGAAGAAGGCACAGCAACCGACGCAGGACCCAGGACTTCGTTATTCAGGCCGACCGAGGGCTACTGCCAGCAGATAACCCAAATGTAATGACTACAACAGTGAAACATGAAGAACATCCAAGATTGCAACAGTGAATACACTCAAACATCTACATTTATGGTAAGTGTACAAAACTGTACTATTTCATCGTATTTCACTGTCACAGTCATCACATTTGGGTAGATTCCCAAAGCTAAGGAAGGGTGGAGGTAGTTATGAAGCAGGCCCTGAAAGACTGCTGTGGCAAATCCATCTCTGGATTTAGAAAATATAGGCAAGTGGTAGTGCTTGGTGAAAGTGTGTACAGAGCTCCAGCTTGCAGCTTCCAGGATGTCCCTGGTAGGGACTCCCCTGAGAAATGCTGTAGAGGTAGATGTAGTCTTAGTGGAATGAGTTCTGATCCCCTGTGGGGTGGATTTCCCATGGTGCTTGTAGCAGAAATGGATACAGTGTACTATCCATTTAGAAATGGTTTGCTTTGAAATGGCCTTGCCCTCTGCCCCTGCAGCAAAGCTGACTAGCAGCTGGTCAAATTTTCTAAGAGGTTTAGTCCTGTCCAGATAGAACCTAAGCTGCCTGTGCACATCCAGAGAATGCAGGATCCTTTCCCCTTTATTCTCAGGATTAGGAAAAAAGGTTGGCAAATGAATGGACTGGTTTAAAGCCACACTAGACACCACCTTGGGCAGAAATGATGGGTTAGTCCTGAGGGAAACCCTGTCTGCATGGAAGATAATGAAGGGTTCCACTGCCATAAGGGCCTGCAATTCAGACACTCTTCTTGCTGAAGTGATGGCTAGAAATAAAGCTGTTTTCCATGAGAGGAATTTTAACTCTGCTGTGGCTGCAAGTTCAAAGGGTGGAAGTGTGAGCTTTTCTAATACAAAGTTAAGGTCCCAGGCTGGAGTGGGAGCTCTCCTTACATTTTTGGCTCCTCTCAGGAACTGTTTTAGCAGAGGATGAGAGAAGAGGGGTGGCTCAGTATTATAATGAGCTGAGATGGCAGAGGCATGTTTCTTAATTGAAGAGAAGGATAGGCCTTTGTGGAGCATTTCTGTTAAGTAATCTAGTATATGAGGTAAGCTGGGCACAGTTGTACTCATTCCTCGAGACTGACTCCAGGAACAGTATTTTTTCCATTTTTCCAAATAGGATTTTCTAGTACTAGGCCTCCTTGCCTCAAGAATTACATGAAGCGCCTGCTTACTGAAGTTTGCTGGTGATGAATTCAGGGGATTAACCTGGCTGCAAGGTTCAGGGTCTGTAGCTGAGGGTGCAGAATCTGGCCTGCCTGCTGGGACAGCAGGCAAGGAGTCTGAGGCAGGTGCCATGGTTATAGCACTGTCATACTGCGCAAAATAGGGTACCAGTGCTGGCGTGGCCAGTCTGGCGCAATCAGGATTATCCTTGGCTTGTCCCGTTTGATTTTTAGTAGAACCTTTGAGAGGAATGGCAGAGGGGGAAAGGCACAGACTGAGAGGCTTTCCCATGTGAGAATGACAGGGCATCCACATTCCAAGCTTGGCTGTGGGGAGTTCTGGTGCAATACTTGTTCAACTGACAGTTCTAAGGGGAAGCAAAAAGGTCCACCTCTGGTGCCTTCCACCTGTTCGTCAAAAGCTTGAACATTTTGGGTTCCAGTTCCCACTCGTGTGGATCCATGAGATTTCTGCTCAAGTAGTCTGCCAGTGAATTTAGTTTGCCTGGCAGGAATTGAGCTTGTAAGTGCACTTGGTTGCTCAAGGCTGTGTTCCACAGAGCCATGGCTAGTCTGCAGAGTGGGTAGGAATGGGTTAGCCCCCGCTTGTTTATGTACCACATAACTGTTGTGTTGTCTGTCTTTACCAATAGTTGTCCTGGAAGAATAACGCCCTTGAAGGATTTCAGAGCATTCTGCACAGCTAACGTTACTTTTTGATTGATATGCAGGTGCATTTGCTTTGGGTTCCATTTGCCCTGAATGTACTGCCCTGCCATGCGAGTCCCCCATGCACAGTCTGATGCGTCTGTTAGGGTTTGGGCGGCAAGGGGTAGAATGAAACTGAGTCCGTTGCTGTAGTTGCAGGCCTCTGCCCACCAAAGAAACTGTCCTTAGGCAAGGAATGATAGGAATCATTGTTCCAGGTCCTGAGAATGCTGACATCAGAGACTTTTTAGGCATCATTGAAGTTTCCTCATATGCAGTCTTGCATATGGAATTAGTAGAATGCAAGAGGCCATGAACCCTACGGCTTGCAGTATTTTTCTTGCAGACAGCCAGGTTTTGGTGGCCAGTAGAGTGAAATAGTTTGTCAAATAAATTTGTTTCTCTAGAGTGAGGAATGCCATCTGTTAAGTTGTGTTCAAGCTTGCTCCCAGGAATACAATCTGTTGGCTGGGTACCAGTTGTGATGTCTTTTCGTTGAAGGTGTACCCCAGTGAAGTGAGAAGTCTCTTTACACATGCCAGGTGCAGAAGTAGCAATTTCTGAATGTCCACCTGAATCAGGCAACCGTCCAAGTATGGGTAAATTTGAATTCCTCTCTGCCTGCAATATGCAATGGCTGGAGCTAGACACTTTGTGAATACCCTGGGCGCTGTAGCTAAGCCAAATTGAAGTGCAGTGAACTGATAGTGCACAGAGCCTGCTCTGAAGCATAGGTATTTTCTGCAAGATTCCCTTATGGGAATGTGCAGATAAGCTTCTTTTAAATCTAGGGTTGCTAGCCGGGAGTCCTTGGCTAGCATAGGAAGCAGCTGTTGGAGAGTTAACATTTTGAATTTTGGAACCACCAAAAAGGTGGTGAGACTAGACAGATCCAGGATAGGACGCCAAGAGTTTTCTTTTCTGGGGACCAGAAACAGTCTGGAGTAAAAACCTTGTTCCCTTTGTTCTGCTGGGACAGGTTGAATAGCCTTGATACTGAGAAGAGAAAGTACTTGCTTTTGGGCATCTGCCCACTAGCTTGGTGGTAGGTCTGGCCATCCGCTTATAGATGGGAGTGAGTGGAACTGGAATCTGCATCCCTGGAAAACAATGTTTAAGAACCATTTGTCTTGGGTAATGTATTGCCAATTTTTGGCATGCAGTGCAAGTTTTCCTCCTAAAGATGGAAGTACTTGGGCAAGGCTTGGAAGAGTTAAGGATAAGTCACTGTGAAATTTTACCAAAGCATGGAGGCTTCCTACTCCCTGCTTTGGGCATGGGAGCAATCCATTGCTTAGATCTGTGCATAGCCTGAGATTGAAGTCTTGGTGGTCTGCTGCCCCTGGGTTTGGACTGAGAAGGCCTGGAAGGGACTGGAAAAGACCAGTTTTTTGCAGGCCAAAGCCTACTGAATCTAGGTGGCTGTATTTGTAAGAAATCCTTAACAGTTTGCATAGATTTAGCTTTCTCCTCCATTCTTTTGAGGACTACTACTGCTTTATTACCAAATAGACGCTCTTGATTTCATGGTGCATCCAGTAATTTTGCATTTACTTGATCTGGCAAGTTTTGTTCCGTAGGCCAAGCATGTCTTCTAAGAACAGACCCAGTGACAGCAGCCCTGCAAGATGTTTCTAAAGCATCAAACCCACATTGCAAAGTACATTTACCAACTTGGTTAGCAGAATGCATTAACTCTTGTAAATCTTTGTGTTCTGCACAATCAGGTATCAACAACATTTTTTGTTTAATTAGCTCCATAATATGCTGCTGATACTTTAACATATGAAACTGGCAATTTAAAGCCCTAAAGGCAAGCGTAGCGGAAGTGTATACCTTTTTTCCCCATCTATCTAATGCCCTGGAATCCCTGTCCGAAGGGGTAGGATTTTTGGCAGTTGTAGCCTTAATGCCTTTTGGTCACTGGGAAATGGTCTCTGGATTCCAGTAGGATTCCTAAAAAGGAATTTGTGGGAGTCAGGCACTCTATAGTACCCGTCAGGTTTCCTGGGAGCTGGAGGCAAGGTATCAGGAGTAAGGTTGGATTCTAGGAAGACATCATCTACAATTTCCAAAACAAGAGGGATAGCTAGAGGCCTGTGCTGAGGTAAGCTTAAAAATTCCGAGTCTCTTTTTGGACTGGGAGTAGTCCTGGCTCTCCCTGCGGAAGTGTTCTCTAAGGGTGGGCAGGGTTTCACCAAAGGAAAACTCCTCTGGAGGGGAAGCAGAGGGAATGGAATCCTCTGCATCAGAATCCTCATAGGTAGACAAGGGTACATCTTGGAAATCAGAAGGATCAGAGTAATCAGATTCCTGATCAGAAGAATCAGTAGGAAAATCAGTTCTGGGTCTTTTTGAGGGGGAAGGCTGACTTCCCCTAATTAAAGTAATGAGGTCCTCAGCCATTCTAATCATTTGTTTTTGTGGCAATTCTGTTTCCTAGGTGTAGTGTGAACCTTAAGCCTGAGAAATTCGGTATTTTTGGTTTGAAAGGAAGTCGTCGGTTTAATATGAAGATCGGAAGGCGTGCAAACACCCTCAGAAGCCAGTGGCTGCACAGCGGCTCTGGACCCATCCAAGGTAGAAACATCCATAGGTTCCATAGTTGAAGAAGCATCTCGTGGCATACCAGACTCCGAATGGGTCTCAGTAGAGGCCTGTGAATCTGTAAAAGCGGGTATCAGGGGCTGCGAAAGTGCCTCACTGAGTACTGGCGACTAGCTTAACGGTAGCGTCGTTGGCAGCCTTGGACCTATGCGGTCTGTCTCGGTCTTTATCCTTTCATTTTTTCGGAAGATCGGTAGTTGGATGGCTTACCGAAGACATTTCGGAGTACGGAGATCGAGGGCGAAAGAATTTAGCTACAAAAATAGCCCAACGACAAATAATTCGGGCATTGAACAAGGCACAAAACCAACAGCTAGGAACGTCGTGGTCTGGGCCTAAACAGGTGATGCAGTAAGAATGAAAATCTTTGTGAGGTATTTGCTTTCCACAGGCAAGACAATTATTAAATGTTTTTCTGACATCAGTTAGAGCAAGAAAAAAGGATCCCCAACAGGGTACTTATAGAAGACTTCAGGTCTGAAACTCGAAAAACGAAAATTTCAGGAGTCGGCCGACTGGCACTTGCGAACTGCTTCTGCTTCAGGCACTGCACAGCAAGAAAGACTGATGGAATGGCGTCGGCTGCATGTTTTATACGTCTGATGACCTGACGTCATGGAAGAAACGACAGCATCCAACGCAGAAATCCCAAGACTCTGGTATTCACGCTGGCTGAGGGCTACCTGCAGGCAGATAACCCAAATGCAGTGACTGCAAACCATGGTAGTCAAAAGTCAGGCTGCTATCAACCTGGGTGCCAAATCCCTCACGAATGATTTCGTGCTTAGAATGCTGTTATTAATGTGATAATTTGTGGGGACATCACTCTCCCTAAAGGAGATAATGATGCATTTTTTTGGTATTCAGCTTGAGGTCATATTTCTGGTACCAGTCATTTGTTTGTGTGAGACATTCTTGGAGGATATCCACATCACTAGGGAATTGATGTCAGCACCCAGCTTGTAGTCATCTGAAAACTTGGTCAGCCATAGCCCACTGGTTTTGGCCTGCACCTCAGAAAAGTATATCCCACATAACAGAGGCCTCAAGACTGAACCCTGGGGTATGCCGCTCATTACGGGTCTACTGCTTGAGGTGGTTTCCCCTACTTTGACTAAGTGGGTTCTATCAGTCAGCCAGTTCGCTACCCATCTGATAACATACGAACTGATGCCTAGTTGAGAGAGTTTATTTATTACGCCTGAATGGGCAATAGTGTTGAAGGCTTTGGCCAGGTCAAAGTAGGCAGTGTGCATAGTCTTCCCCTCATCCATGGCTTTGGTGACTGTCTCAAATAGACATGACCTCCCCTTGACGAAGCCAAACTGTGTGGGATCAAGTGTTTGGAGGTTGCCAGTGTCCTTGTTAATGAGGTCCATGATAATCCTTTCCATGGCCTTGCAGATCAGGCTACTTAGACTGATGGGTCTATAATTTCCTAGAAGGGTGGATGCTCCAGCTTTGTGCAAAGGGATGACAGTGGCTGTCCTCCACTCAGATGGGACAAAGCCAGTATTCAGGCTTTGGTTGAATAGGACTCCTAATGGTGCTGCAAGTTCCTGCCTGAATTCATGTAGGATGCAGTCTGAGATGTTATTGGGTCCCATGGAGGCTGTATTTTTTTGCTTTTGAGAAAGCATTGATGACCTGTTCCCTAGATATAAGGGGAAGGGGGCAGGTACTGGGAATGTCCCGATTTACTGATGGGGGAGACGGAGGGGTGAAGTTTTTGGTGAATCTGTCAGCCAGCAAGTTTGCTATATCTACGGCATTTGCATATGTGGTATCCTTGACCACCAGTTCTGAACAGAGTGTTTCCTTTGAGACTGTGGACATATGTGAAGAAGGCCTTATGACTGTCTCTAGTAGATGTGGCCAATTTGAAAGTTTGCTTTGGAGAATTTTACTAGTGCTCTTATTTGCTTGTTCAGGCTAAGGAGAGATTGCTTCCAATTGGGCACCTGCTCCTTCTTGGTCCTGGACAGCATTTTTTTCCTTTTGTTATAGAGTTTATTTATTGCAGGTGTCCACCAGACAGGTTTACTCTTCCTTGCTGGGAATGATTTAGTCCTGTTGGTATTCCTGATTCCATGCATCTATATAAATGCTCTTATAGTGTTTTGGTATAGTTTTGGATACTGGTGCAAGTTCCAAGAGAGTGGGAGGGGGCTGTGAAGCCGTTTACACCATCCCTCAGGAGGCTGTAATCAGCTTTGGAGAAGTTTTGTTTGTTGACACTAGCTTGGGGGGAGGGGGTCTGGGGAGATGGTGACTTCAAAAATGACCGCTTTATGGTCGGATCTTACCATGGAGGATGATACTGCAAAGTGGTTAATGTTGGTTAACACCAAGTCCAAGATATTATCACCTCTTGTGAGGATATCGACTAGCTGTTCTAAAGCATTAGCACTGACAAAAATCGAGGAATCTCTGGACATTTGTGTTCTGGCACAAGTAGTTCTTCCAGTCTATGTTTGGGTAGTTAAAGTCACCCAGGATCAGGGTAAGGGGTTGAATCTTGATAGATTCAAAGAGGTCTAGATAGGCAGATTGGCATCTTGAGTCATATTTGGGGGCTGGTAACTAGCTATGATTTGTATAGGGGTTTTGTCAATGGTTAACTGCACCTGGAGTGTCTCTTGTGCATCATACTGTTTGACCAGCCTGGAGATGTGTATGTCTTTAATATACATTGAAACTCCACCTCCTTTGGCTTTACTACCCACAGTTTGGTGTCTGAATGTACGATTTGATGAGTAACCAGGTAAGGCTGGGGTGCCCTCTGCAGCTTTGAACCAGGTTTCTGTGACTGCACAGATGTCAGCATTTTCCAGGGTTAAGAATGCTTGCAATGACTGAAGTTCCATGTTTAGACTCCTAGCGTTTAGCAGCATGACCTTTAATTTGCATTTTTTTGAAATTTTTATCTTGGTAGTTTTAACCCCACCACTTTTCCTAAAAAAGGCACTATGGGGGAGGCATGAGCCTTTGCCAGAAGCCTGAAGCCCAAGTGAGACAGATGCAGGCCATCTCTGGCAAAGCATTGTGGTCTGTCGATATCTTCCCAGGCTGTCAGGTACCAGATCCCCCTGGAATGACACCAGAAACTAAGCCAGTTGTTAAAGTAAATAATTTTCTGTTTGCACTGAGGCATCATTCTGGGGGATGGTAGAATGCTGCTTAAAGCTAGGGACATACCCGTTCGGGACACATATTCAGAGAGTTCAATCATGTCTCTCTTCATATAGTTCAGGGAGGTACGTCTCAAGTCATTCACACCAACATGGACTATGACAGTCATAACAGTACCTGTTGTTGAGAGACACATATTCAGAGAGTTCAATCATGTCTCTCTACATATAGTTCAGGGAGGTACGTCACAAGTCATTCACACCAACATGGACTATGACAGTCATAACAGTACCTGGTGTTGAGAGACTTGACTGCGTATGTGATACAGCAGATTCTGGCCTCTGACAGACAACTAACCGTGACTTTCTCCTTATCCAACCTAGTGAGAGGCACATCTGTGTGTCTCACAATTGAGTCTCCAATGACTAATAAGTTGGGTTTATGGTTAAGCCTTAGCGGCTGTGAGAGACAGGTGTGAGAACTATGTGTGGTATGTGGTGTGGAGGGTTGTGGAGATCGTGTGTGTTTTTTGCCTCTGAGGTCTCCTTTGTTTGGGTATGTTTTTGTTGAGGACCTCTGCATGTGTGGGTGTGTGCTGTGTAGGTGTGGGTGGTGGTTCAGGTGTAGTGATTGCATTAACAATCTTCTCAGTGCCAGATATACTGGCTTGTGAGGGAAAGAGCATAGACTCTAGGTTCCTAATGTATATGTATATTTATATTAGATTCTGACACCACCTTTGGAAGAAGTGACAGGTTAACACTTGTTTGGACGTAAGCTCAGGTTCACACTGAGAAGAATCAGAGTGACCGGACTCTGGGTCAACTAGGAAATCATCAGCCTCCTCATCAGATTACTCATCGGTCTCTGAAACAGAAAGGTCTCCTGCCAAACTAGCACTAGAGCCATATATGGGAACAAAACTACCAGAATTAGCTGCCCGCAGAAAGTACAGTTGTGTACACTTACCCTAAATGTAGATGTTTGAGTGTATTCACTGCTGCAGTCATCACATTTAAATCCAGGGCAGGATTTGCCACCGCAGTCTTGCGGGGCATCACAGACATCTGGCCATTCCTCCTGTCCTGGATGTTGTGGATGATGTTTTCATGTAATCTAGTTTGACTCTTGACACCCTCCCCTCTGCTCCCAGGAAACCTGACAGGTACTATAGAGTCCCTGACTCTCACAAATTTCTTTTCAAAAATCCTACTGCTGACCCAGAGGTTATTTCTCAAGGGCCTAAAGGAATTAAAGCAACTTCTGCTAAGAATACCACCCCTTCATATAGGGATTTCCAAGCATTAGACAGATGGGGTTATCCCTGCCAGGGTAGCCCTCACTCGGCCCGAATACCAGAGGCTTAGCATTTCTGAGTAGGTTGCCGTCGCTCCAGGACGGACGTCATGTCGTCAGTAGTATAAAATAAGGCAGCCAACGCCAATACATCAGTTTTTCTTGTTCTAACTGCCAGGAACCCCCAAGAGGGATCTAGGTTATGGTGAAAGACCACCAACAGTAGAAAGTAAATACCAAAAATTCCTTGTAAGGAAAGAGACAGAGAGAGAGAGAGAGAGAGAGACACAAGGGGGATGGAGGGAAACCAGGACTGCAACAGTGAATACACTCGAACATCTACATTTATGGTAAGTGTACACAACTGTACTTATGTTCTTCATGTTTCACTGTTGCAGTCATCACATTGCAGTCATCACATTTGGATCGATTCCCAAAGCTGAAGAAAAAGGGTGGAGGCAGTCAAGAAGACTGGGGTCTGGCTAGGATGCCCTGCAAAATTTTGGTGGCAAAGCCTGCTCTGGATTTAAATGTGATGACTGCAACAGTGAAACACGAAGAACATCACTCTTGACCAAGGAAACCACATCAGCCTTATAAACAGCTATAATTGGATTATCAGTTGTGTGATGAAGCTTCTGTTTCATTTTCTTGTGAACTTCGCTACTAAACAAAATATCTGGAGACAGGAGTATTATGCCTGGGAAGGTGTTTCTTACCCCTAACTATGCCTACGTTTTAAGGGTAAGCACTATGTATTTATAATATCCCACATATTCTGTTAACTTCTGTTTGCAACTTTTTTACTGCAGTTACGTTTCTGTACTTTGCCTCCAGGCCTCTGCTGAAAATGAGCGATTGCTAAGTCAGACATACCTGGTTAAAAAGAAGTTATGCACTCACCATAATGTTCCATCTGTGTTGTCGATCTTCATTCATTCGTGATGAATGGGACTCTGTTCTGATCCTCGGAACCGGCTCGTCTGTTAGACAGCTCAGGTCAACCAAAAAAGTTTCGAGCTAAGACTCTACCCATAATGTCCCTCTCTCCATTACCTCAGATCGAGTTTGCAGATAATAGCAGGAGTATACCCAGCAACTGTAAGCAGAAGCAATCTCCAAGGTAAAAATCCTATGACAACCCAGGATAAGGGTTCGAGCCACCGGAAATCTACAGCAGGAAGAAGGAGTGTGGGATGTCAAGAATGAATGAAGATAGACAATGCAGATGGAACATTATGGTGAGTACATAACTTCTTTATCTAATGTTGTCAACCTTCTTTCATTCTCGATGACTGGGACAGAGTCCCCAGCTACTTCAGAACATGGGTGGCCTTATGGAAGGATATTCCTGAGAACCATAGAGCCAAAGGATACTCTTCCCCTGGAGCCCATATCCAATTTGTAATGAGTGATAAAGGTATGAGGCATAGCCCAAGTTACACCTGCACAAATTTCATCCATAGAAGCTTTTGAAATAAAAACTGCTGATATGGCAACTGATCTGGTTGAATGTGCTTTAACAGGCGCGGGTAACTTCTGGTTATGTGCATAAATAAAGTGACACAATCTCTCAGCCATTTAGATAAGGTCACGTTTGATTGTCCCACCCACTGGACCAGAAAGGGAAATGAACAACTGATCTGATTTCCCGGACTCTATAGTCCTGTTCAGATATAAACATAATTAACTATATATGTCCAGTAAGTGTAAGCAATATTCATCTTTGTTAGAAAATCTGGGGGAAAAAAATGGTAATTTGTGAAGGAGGCAGCAGTTAATAATTTTTTAAGGGCATCTAGTATGCATGCACCCCATCTTTTGGCATCTTTACCTTATGTGGAATATTTGCGAATAGCCACAAACACATATGACAAATCTAAGTTGGGGGAAGAGTTTATTAGGGTTAGGTCAAAATTAGTCATCAGGGGATATTCTGAGAAAATTTTGAGGAAAGCAGAAAGGAAGGTTAGAAATACCCTGGCACGGACTAACACAACACGTGGAGGACATGGTTCCATGGGATTTGGGAGATCAAGTAACAGTAATAATATCAGGGACAATGAGGACAATAAAATTTTTTTTTGTAAATAGGTTCTCCCCTTTTTCTGATGTACTCAAAGGGCTGATGGATAGATTTTGCCCCATTATTAATAATGATGACAGTCTAAATGGTTTGTTCCCCAAAAGGGTCACTTTTTCTTAAAATAGGTTTCTGAACTTGAAGGAGTTACTTAATAACGGAATGGTACACAAGGTTCCCACACGGAGGGGGAGTGTCCCTTGTGGCAGATACAAGGTTTGTAGCAAGATCAGAAACTTAGATGGGGTCAACATCAATGGCAGAATTTACAAGGCATATGAAGACTTTTGTTGTGAATCCTGTGGGGTGGTTTATATTATCGGCTGTAACTGTTCACCCATTAAATGGGAAAACTAGGAGGAAGGTCAAACAGCGCATTATGGAACACTTGGGAGACATCAGGAACAGTAGGTTGGAGAGTCCGGTAGCACATCACTTTTACCATGTTCGTGGTAATTCTGATACCAATTTGTTTTTTAGTGTGTTGGCTAAGCCCCATTTTTGTCAAGGTGAAGAATTTTCGGCAAATTATTGGCATTAGAAACAAATTAATAATTAATTTCAGTACCTTGCAGCATAGGGGATTAAATCAGGAAGTGAATTTAAATGTGATGTAATAATAATAATAACAGTTGAGGTAGTGTATGTAATAAATTTGAATTTAATAAAGTGGATTTGTTAGGGGATATCACTTTAACAAATTGTTCAAGTCAGTCACATCAGTTGATTAATTGGTTTTGTAAAGGCACAATTTAATTAATGAATTGTATAAAAGCAATGTTATATGGTGGGAGTGTTATTCCTTTGAAGGCGAAAGCTGTGGTACCGGATGCACCAGTAAATCCATCAATTTTATTTCACTGTGTTCTGTGTTTTTTGGAAAAAACTGGTAACTCAATAGTTTGAATAATATTGAATTCAGAGACCACCTTAGGAAGAAAGGAAGGGTTACTTCTCAATGACATCCTGTCTTTATGAAAAATATTACACAGGGGGTTTGCACATAATGCCTGAAAACTCTAAGTGATGGCTACTAAAAAAACAGTTTTCCAGGAAAGGAATTTGAGATGGCAAGTGGCCGCTGGTTCAAAAGGAGGTAGTACTAAAGATTGCAAAATAAGAAGTTATGTACTCACCATAACGTTCCATCTGAGTAGGTGACTTCATTTGTCTGCAACCTATGGGTCTTGGATCCGAGCCGGCAACTATTTATACAGCTATGGATCCGAGCTCCTAACTCCTCCCCTCACCCATAATCCCCTGCCAACCCCAATTGACCTCAGATCAAGTTTGCCCTCTTATACACCTGAAAAGGTATCCCAACAGGAAAAGGCAGGAATAATACCATCAATCTAACTCTTCTGAAGGCCAGGGGGAAGGAGGGGGGGGTGGCTGCAGACAAATGAAGTCACCTACTCAGATGGAACATTATGGTGAGTACATAACTTCTTAATCTGGAGTAGGGACTTCATTTGTCAGCAACCTGTGGGACAGAGTCCCCAGCTACCTGAATCTTGGGCGGCCATCATGGAAGGATGTTCTGGAGCACTGTGGAGCCAAAGGATGCTCTCCCTCTGGAAGTGACGTCCAGTTTGTAGTGGTTAATAAAGGTATGAGATGAGGCCCAAGTGGCTGCCGAGCAAATATCATCCAAGGGTACTCTAGATCTGAATGCAGTAGAAATAGATATGGAGCGAGTGGAGTGAGCACGGACCCTTTGAGGTGCGGGCCTCCCAGAAGCCTCATAAGCTAGAAGGATACATTGGGAAATCCAGTGTGATAAGGTGACCTTCGAAACGGCTTTACCTAAATTGAATTTGGCAAAGGAAACGAACAGCTGATCAGATTGCCTGTGACCAGCAGTCCTATGAATATAGAAACGCAGCTGCCTGTGCACATCTAACGAGTGCAGCTTGTATTCTCCTTTACTTTGATAATTAGGGAAGAAAACAGGAAGATAGATGGACTGATTGATATTGGTTTCTGAGGCCACCTTAGGTAGAAAGGACGGATTGGTCCTGAGGTACAATCTATCCTGATGAAAAACCAAGTAAGGGGGTTTTACGGAAAGAGCTTGAAGTTCCGAAACTCTTTTTGCAGCGGTGATGGCTACCAGGAATGCTGTTTTCCAACACAGGTATTTAAGATCAGCAGAGGCAGCTGGTTCAAAGGGGGAAGCAGTCAAGGCCTGAAGAACTAACGATAGGTCCCAAGGGGGTATGGCTTCTTTGATAGGGAGCCTAAGCAGAAAAGTACCCTTGAGGAAGGTTTTACATAGTTTAGCTGACATCAAAGGACCGGTCTTGTGTCCTACATGGTAATGGGAGATGGCTGCCAATTGTACCTTGACTATCGAACAGCTAGCCCCTTGCTGAAAAAGCCCGGTAAGGAAGTCCAAAATGGACGTTAGTGGTGCAGTGAAGGGGTCCAAATTATGATGTTCCGCTCAGACGGAAAAGCGCTTCCATTTACTGCGGTAAATCTTCCTGGTGGAAGGTTTATGCGCTGCCACCAAGATGGCTTTGACTGGTGAGGAGATACCGGGAGTCCTAATTAAGAGTGGAACTGGAGCAGCCAAGCTGTCAGCTTCAGGTTGTCCAGGTTCAGGGCCGGTAAGCCTGATGGATGGGAGATCAGATCCGGGCTGGGATCCAGAATCCAGGGAGGATTCACCAAGTGAGACCACAGGTAAGGGAACCAAGTTTGTCGAGGCCAGAATGGGGCAATGAGGATCATCTTGCTCCCCAACCGAGAGGCTTTCTGTAACATCTTTAGCATCAGGGTAGAGGAGGATAGGCATAAAGTAGACCGGGCGGCCAAGCATGCACTAGAGCGTCTCTTGGGGCTTCCCCTGGTGGGGGAATCAGGGCGAAGAAGTTGTCGCATTTCGTATTTGAGGGAGAGGCAAAAAGATCGCAGCAGGGTTGCCCCCATTTTGCAAAAATCTGCTTCGCTACTCGGGAGTTGAGAGACCACTCGTAAGGGGAAAGAATAGTGCGGCTGAGTTTGTCCGCCAGAATGTTGGACCGTCCCGGAATGTGCGTTGCGATCAGAAAGCGGTTGGTGGTGATCGCCCATTCCCACACTCTCATGGCCTCTCGGCAGAGAGGATAAGACCTGGTTCCCCCCTGTTTGTTGATATACCAGACAACTGACATGTTGTCAGTCTGTATCGTAATAGTTCCGACGGGAAGAAGGTTGTGAAGTGCTTGCAACGCCAACAGCACTGCCCTCATCTCCAGGACATTGATATGCAGGGAGGTCTTTGAGTCGTTCCATGTGCCTTGGACTGTTCTGCCTGAGCAATGCCCCCCCACCCGAGGCGAGAAGTGTCCGTGGTCACCGTGACGAGGGGATGTGGAGCGCAGAAGGGATGACCTGTATGGAGGTCTGGGGAATGCAGCCACCATAACAGGGCCCTCCTGCAAGCCTTGCTGATAGAGACACGGTGATTGAGAGGGAGATGCTGGAAGGACCATTGTACTTGAAGGGTCCACTGTAATACCCTCATGTTTAGGCGAGTGCATGGAAGGAGTGTAATTGCCGCTGCCATAGAGCCCAGTGCCCTCAGGACCAATTCCGCGGGTGGAGCTTCTGATTGGAGGATGGCCCGCACATGTAGACTGAGGTTCTGTAGTCGTTCCGAAGTGAGGTAGGCTCGTAGACTTCTCGTATCTAACCTGGCCCCTATGAAGTCTATCACTTGTGTCGGAGCAAGGGAGGACTTGTCCATATTGATCGTGATGCCTAACTGGGGGGCTAGGCGAAGAAAAAAATCTCTGGCTGAGCAGAGTAGATGCCTTGTTGGGGCGGTCAGGAGCCAGTCGTCCAGGTACGGGAAGACCTGCATTCCCTGAAGTCTCAGGTGGGCCACTATCACTGCTAAAACTTTGGTGAACACCCTGGGGACTGTGGTGAGGCCAAAGGGAAGGACCCTGAACTGATAGTGGCTGGCTCCCAGCCAGAAGCGGAGAAACCTCCTGGATCGTCTGTCCATTAAGATGTGGTAGTACGCATCCTTGAGGTCTATTGAGCACATCCAGTCATTCTCCCGCAACAGGGGGAGAATGGATTGAAGAGTGACCATTCGGAATTTCTCCTTGGTTACCGACAGGTTCAAGAGGGAGAGGTCTAGAATTGGTCTCAGGTCCCCCATCTTTTTTGGCACCAGAAAGAACCTGGAGTAAAACCCTAATCCGAGCTGGTCTGGGGGGACGGGTTGGATGGCTTTTTACTAGCAGCTGCTGGATTTCCGTGGCTGCAGCCTCCGTCTGATCGGGTGGTACATCGCGGAGGTTCTTGGGTCTGGGAACATGAAGCATAGGGATTTTGTAACCTCTGGATATAATCCGAAGCACCCAGCGGTCTGACATAATGGACTCCCATGCCGCCAGATGCCTCGAGAAGCGCCCCCCAACTGCCTCCAGAGTGGAGCAGTCGGGCAACCCTTCAGGGCTGTTGCGTGGGCCGATCAGAGAAGGATTCTCTGGACCCAAAATTTCTCGGTGCCCCTCTGCCTCTAGGGCGGCATCCTCCCTGTCCTCCTCTGCCACTGAAGGACTGGTTGTCCGGAGCAGGTTGGGAATGTTGCGATTTCCAGAACCACATCTTCTTCTGTCCCTTTTGGTTCTTGGAAAAGGACCTCTGGGGAGCAGAGAAGCGGACTCAGACGACAGACGTCTTCCCGTCCTTCTTGCCCTGGACAAGTGTTTCACGAACGGTTTTGCCAAACAAAGCAGAACCATCAAAGGGGGCATTCGCAAAGGACGCCTTAAAGGGCTCCGCGAAGTCACAATGTCGGAGCCAGGCCTGGCGTCTCATAACTAGGCCCACTCCACTAACTCTAGCGGCTCCCTCAGTTGCGTGAGACAAAAGCCGCATAGAGGTATTAGAAACAGATCTCAGAGTGGCCATATGAGTGGAGTACAATTGCTTGTCCTCCGCCGACATGGACTCCAGGGGGGAAGCAGCGTATTCTTTAATAAGATCGCGCTGCATCCTGATGACATGTGCCATGTAGTTCAGAGACATTACCGAGAAGGTCGCTGAACTGAATACCTGCTTCCCAAGGCGATCCATCAAGCGAGACTCCTTGCTCGGAGGATGGACCGAGGGGATCTCCTGAGCAAGTTCCCTCTTAGTGGCTGCCGCCATCAACATGGCATCTGCAGGGGGACCCTTGCTCCAGTGGGGTCGGTCTGCGGGGGGGCTCAAAATCCTGTCCGGGCGCTTGGGAATAGGCTCCACAATGTCCGGCTCCTTCCACGCCCTGGTGATCGCAAGGTCCACCAGGGGGTCGGCCGGAGGGGACACCCAAGAGGTAGACAGGCCTGCTTCAAATGCCTCCAGGAACACGGACTCGAAGGAAGCCTTGGGGGCAGACCACCCCCCCCCGAGCCTAAGCATTTCCATGATGTCTCCAAAGGAGACATCCTCAGGGGGTGATCTTGGGGAGCCTTCCCCTTCATCCAAGTCCGTGTCCTCTGTTAAGGACTCGGGGGAGTCCACGTGCCTCCTCTTACACTTATGCTTGCGAGGCACTTCCTCGGGGAGGCTGTCCGAAGAGGTCGCGCCAGCAATGTCCTGTTCTAAAGGAACAACCTGGGACATCGAAGCAGGCTGTCCCTGTGGCCGGGTGATGGAAGCCTGACCCAGCAGAGAGGGAGTGCAGGGCGGAGCCGAGACAAGGGCCGGGGGTCTGGATGCTCTCGACAGAGCCCTCTCCACTACATCGAAGGCCGAGGGGGAGCCGCTCTCTCTGGGCACCGAGAGCCTACTCCCACTCGGATCCGATGAAGGGATCAGAACCGGCATCGAGACCGTCGGATCCGAGGGACCAGTGTGCTCCGACCTGGACGGAGCCGAAGGCACAATGAATCTCTCGGATCCGAAGCTCGGGCCACGGCTCTGAGAGGTCGGATCCGACGATGGAACCAACAGACTCGAGGGCAGGGTTGGATCCGAAGTACCCAGTACTGTCGGCGCCGACCCACCTCCAGCACCAACGCTGCTCGGCTCCAAGCGTTCCGAACCCGGGAAGCGGGTCGGAGAAGGAGCTATTGGAGCAAAAAAAGGTGTCGAGCTCCCCCTGAAGGGGGGGGGGGGCAGGAGCACTCCCATCTGCAGCTGGGCCTGGATGAACCTTCTCATCATCCGGTCCAAGTCTGCATCAGACAGGCTGTAGGTGGATCTCGACGAGGCCACCGAGGCAGGCCTGGAGTGCCACCTCGACAGAGATCGGGTCTCCTCCTCCTCAGGTCCTGGGGAGAAGCAAGGTGATCGGAGCCGAGGAGCAGGAGACCTGGAAGCCGTGGAGGGAGAAGCCCGCTTAGCTGGGGGGGCCGAAGCGGAGGCCTCGGCCCGCCGCTTGTGGTGCTTCTCCCTCTGTTTCTCCCTCCTATCCTCCCTATCCTCAGGTGCTTTAGTGGGAGTTTGAATCCCAGCCGGAGGAAGGGGGGCAGGAGTGGCCACCACCACAGGCTGGGGTGGTGCCACGGGAGTAGCGGAGGCCAAAGCCGACTCCGGGGGCAAAAATCCCGCCAGGACCAGCTTCGACCTCCGCTCTTTCAGTGCCCTGGGGTTGAACCCTGCACAAATCGTGCATCCTGAGGACAGGTGTTCAACCCCAAGGCTCCGAACACACCGAGTGTGGCCATCCGCTGGTGAAAGCTTATGTCCACACTCGGTGCACTTGGAAAAAAATGGGCTTTGGGGCCTCCGACATTTCTCAAGAAAAGAAAAAAACTACGCAAGCACACCAGGCCCCAAAACACAACAACACACACACACACACACACACACACACACACACACACACACACAAGTTAAGAAAGGAAAGATTTTCTTATTTAACAAGTTTTTTTGAAAACTTATCTGACAGTCGCCAGGAGCTCTGCAATTCAGCTGTCTCTTCTAAGAGCGGCAAACTAGATCGGAGGTCAATTGGGGTTGGCAGGGGATTATGGGTGAGGGGAGGAGCTAGCAGCTCGGATCCATAGCTGTATAAATAGTTGCCGGCTCGGATCCGATATCGGATCCAAGACCCACAGGTTGCAGACAAATGAAGTCCCTACTCCAGATCCAACGTTAGACCCCACGAAGGTAAAGGATCTTTGACTAGAGGTTTTAAATGTAAGGCACCTTTTAGAAAGACTTTGTATAGGCAATGGGATATTAAAGAATGGTTGTTGTATCTGTTGTGAAAATTAGAAATGGCTGCTAACTGAACTCTAATGGTGGAAGCCGAAGCCCCTTGATCAAAAATGGTGGCTAAAAATTCCAAAACTTTTTCAACATGTGCCGAAAAGTAGTCCAACTTGTTTTCAGAAGCCCAAATCTAAAATCTTTCCATTTACTGGAATACAGTCTCCTGGTGGAAGGTCTATGGAAAGCCAGAAGAATTTTTTGTGCGGGTAAAGTTGTATTATTCTGCCTGGCGACTAACGGAATTGGAGGAACCAAGCTGTGAGCTTCAGAGAGCATAGATCGGGATGCACCAATCCCTGAGGGTGAGACAGCAGGTCTGGGACTGGGTCCAGAATCCACGGACAGTGAATTAAGTGAGACTCAGAAAGGGGGAACCAAATTTGCCTGGGCCAGAATGGGGCAATGAGAATCACTTTGTTTTGCAGCCTTTGGACTTTTAGGAAGAGAGGTATGACAGGAAATGGGAGAAAGGCATAAAGAAGACCTGAAGGCCAATCGAGAAGGAGAGCATCTCTCTGGGACTCCCCCTGAGGGGGGATTAGAGCAAAGTAGCTGCTGCACTTGTTTTTGGTTGGGGAGGCAAAGAGATCGCAGCAAGGCTGGCCCCATCGGTAAAATATTTCCTTTGCCACTTTGGCATTGCGAGACCATTCATGAGGTAGAAGAATGTGTCTGCTCAGCTTGTCCACTATCATGTTGGAACTCCTCGGGATATGCACTACCAAAAAAGCGGTTTGAAGATATCACCCACTGCCACACTCTGAGAGTTTCCTGGCAAAGGGGGTAGGATTTGTGTTTGTTGATGTACCAAACACCTGACGTTGCCTGACTGGATCGCAACTGTTCCCAGAGGAAGAACAGACTGAAAGGCTTTCAATGTTAGTAGCACTGCTCTCATCTCCAGGACACTGATGTGCAAGTTGGCCTCTTGTGGAGACTAAGTGCCTAGGACAGTTCTTCCCAGATAATGCCCCTCACCCCATCTGGGAGGCATCTGTGGTCACTATGGCCTTGGGATGCAGGGAAACAAAGGGACGGCCCATTAGGATTTCTTCTGACTGCATCCACCAGGATAGATCCTATTTGCGACACCCTGTTACTAAGATCGGGTGAGTCACTGGATGAGATAGGATTAGCCACTGGAAGGCTAGATGCCAGTAAAGTATCCTCATGTGAAATCTCACCAAGGGAACCAGGGTGATGGCTGCCGCCATACATCCTAGGGCTTGAAGGACAAGAAGAGCAGGCACTTTGTTTTTCATTAAAATGAGCTGTACTTGAGACCCTCTCTTTTGAGGCCTGGGAAACGGTAGAGAAGCTATACACGAAACTGTGTTGAGGCGGGCTCCTAAGAATTCTAGGTCCCGAGTGGGAGACAGCTGTGACTTCACTTTGTCGACTGTTATGCCCAGGGCACTGATGCCCAGAGCACTGAACAAGTGTATGATGAAGTCCATGGCTTGAGGCAGTAGATGGCTGGTAGGGACAGTGGAGGAGCCAGTTGTCTAGATAAAAAAACACCCAGAATCCATGTAGTCTCACGTGAGCAGTGACTGCTGCCATGCATGGTGAGGCCAAAAGGCAGCATTCTGAACTGATAATGACTGGCCCCAGCTGAAAGCGGAGATACCTTCTTGGGCGTTTGTCCATCCTTATGTGGTAATACGCATACTGAAGGTCTACAGAGCACATCCAATCATTCTGCCCTAGAAAGGGGAGAAGTGACTGAACCATGACCATCAGGAATTTTGCCTGCTGAACAAACTTATTCAGAAGGCTAAGGTCCAATATCGGTCTCCAGTCCCAGTCTTCTTTGGCACTAAAAAAACCTGGGGTAAAATCCAGATCGTATCTGGTCTGGCGAGACTTCTTGGATGACACTTTTTCTAGCAGCTTTTGAACTTCTACAGCTGCTTGATTCCTCTGATTGGGTGCAACAGTGAGGATTTTTCTCAATGATCTTGGGAAAAGGGTGAAGGATATGTGACAGCTTCTGGTATTGATTCTCTGCACCCAAGTGTCAAAGGTTATTTGTCACCAGGCAGGAGTCATCTCTTGAACCGTGGTTACGTAGGCCACCTCCGCCTCGCAGGCAGCATCTTCCATCTGAGCTCCCCCCTCTGCCACGTGTCCTGAAAAGGCCCCTGGTACTTTCTGAACCTCATCTTTCCTCTCTTCCGATTCCCGGAGTAGGATTGCTGAGGAGTAGAAAAACGAATGCCCACAGCAGACAGGGTCTTTCCATCCTTCTCACACCTGGCTAGTGTGTCCTTCACCTTGGGGCAGAACAAAGATGATCAGTCAAAAGGAGCATTGACGAAGAAGACTTGAATGGCTCCGCAAATTCACACAAGCGCATCCAGGCATGGTGCATTATGGCAATGCCAAAACCCACTTCTCTGGTCAGGCATTTGGCTGCATGTGCAAGGAGCCACATGGACGCATTCGATATAGACTCCAGGGTGGCTAGCCGAGAGGTTACCTTGTCCTGCACCTTGTCAGACACTGCTCCTGTGAGAATATCTGCTAACTCCTTAATCAGATCTCTCTGAAGTCTAGTGAAATGTGCCATGAAGTTCAGGGACCTGAGTGCAAAGGTCAACAAAGCACAGACCCGCTTTCCAAATCTGCCCATCGTCCTAGACTCCTGGTTAGGGGGGTGGACAGTAGAATTCTCATTGGCGAGTTCTTTCTTGGTGGCAGCTGCCACCACCATGGCATCTACTGCTAAACCCATGGCTCAATGTTGGTGGTATGCAGGAGGTGATAAGATTTTGTCTGGTCTCTAGGAAATAGGTTCTATGGTGTCAGGGGCCTTCCAAGCCTGCTGCGCAATCAGCTTAAGATTGCCAGTGGGTGGGGGTCATCCAGGAAGGAGATGGTCGAGCACCGAACGCTTGCAAGTAAACGGATTTCTCTGAGGTCAGCTCTTGGGGCTTCCAGTTACCTCTCTGCTTGAGGATCTCTAAGATGTCTCCAAAGGAGACATCTTCAGAGGGTGACCGGGTGGAACCTTCCCCTTCATCGAAATCTGTGTCCTCGGCAATATTCTTCCATCTAGGTGCTTCTGCTTGCACGTCTTCTTACGGGGGGGGGGGTCCTCAGCGGGGATCTCGGAGGAAGACTCCGAAGAAGGGGGGCCCTGTGCAGGGATAACGAAGTGCTGGTGCTCACTGTCCTGTTGTGGAAATTAGTGTCAGCTCTGGACCAGAAGACATGGTAACATGACACTCCAATGCAGAAGGAACTAGCTGACAGCCTGTAGAGACTAAAGCCCTCTCCATAACCTGGAAGGCATGGAAGGCAGGAGCTCCCCCCCCTGCCGAGGAGGAGTGAGAGCCCAGAACAGAGAAAGACCACCTCAGAACCGGGGTGGCACCCACCCCAAGAGTCTGCCCACCAAAGCAGGAGCTAGGGAAGGATCAGTAACATGGTCCCGACAGCCAAGGTCGGCTTTGTATAAAAAACAGGAGCTGATCAGAGACCCTCGGAACTGGCAGTGGAGTCTCTGCCCCGAGAATCTGTTGGTTCCAAGGATGGAACTGAAGTCAGAACAACATCTGGTGCCAAGATAGGGATGCCTAACAGCAAAGGAACAGCTGATAATGGGGGGGGGGGTCGAAGTGCTGGGCTTCGATGCTGTTGTGGAAGTCAGAGGGAGGAGACAAAGAAGGAGTCTTTGTAAAAGATACTCCAGCTCCAAGAGGGAGAGGGGCCTGAGAAGGGGCTGGAATACCCCACGCCGCCAACAGCTGATCCACCAATCTCACAATGTCTACCTTGGAGAGACTCCTGGAGGATCGAATGGATAATCCAGAAGGGGACTCAGGTCATTCCAGAAAGGGACTGGGCAATTGGTCTGCAAAAGGGTCTATGGAAGGTGAATACCTCATCCCGTAGTTGGAGAAGTCGGCACCAAGCCGGAAACTAAAGAAGGCATTGCCAATGCTGGTGCCAAAGGCACTGTAGTGACAGTAGTCAGTGCCAAGGATTCTTTAAGTTGAAGTTTTGGTACCTTTGCTTTCAAATATTTGGAAGTAGTTGGAACCGTAGCCTTATGTTTCTGTGCCACCGGTGCCATGGGGGACACAGGTACTGAGTGGCTCTTCTTTTTGACAGGGTCTGATTTGGAGTCAGACTTGGACAAAGCTTCATTAAAGGTAGTTTTTAACAAGCCCTTCAAAATGAGCTTATTCCGATGATCGATCAAGACCATGTTCTAAAGGCCTAGCAGATGTCACAATTTTGATCAAGATGTGAAGCTCCTAGACAGTAAACACATGAAAGATGCCCATCAGAATTGGGCATCTTTCTTCCACAGTCTTGGCACTGTTTAAATCCAGAAGTACTTTTATGCTTTTCCACCATTTTAACAATTAGCGTATAAAGGAACAAGAAAAACACACCAACATGCACACAAAGGATAGAAGAAAGGTCTACAAACTATGGTAGTGGAGAAATACAAAAAGGTGTAAGAGAAAAGGAATGAAGGAAAGTACCAATGATGGTACTATGAATTAACACAAATGGTAAGAAGGGCAGGAGAGGGGTTACCAACAATGGTAACAGAGATTACAGGAAGTAAGGGGTAGAGCATTCGGACACACAACTGAAAAATTACAAGGTATAATACGAAATAAGAAGTTATGTACCTACCATAACGTTCCATGTTAGTTGTCTTCTCTCGCCTTCTTTCTTGCTTGATGGGTTCGGAGCCGATCCCTCGGCTCCGACTCGGCACTTGCTAAGCTCGAGAGTCACTTTTACCAGCTCGAGGCAGCCCCATATCCCATGATGCAAGGCGGTAAGTACCCAGATCTCGTTTGTTGACAAAGGGCAATAGCACCAAGCATAAAATACTTCCCAAAGGAAGAAGAAACTTACAGATGGAAAAAGGACCAGGTCTGAATGGTCTTTAGCATAATAGTTTCTTATACAAGGTCTGTCCAGGCCAGGGGGAAGGAGGGAGGGCCGAAAGAAAGAAGGCGAGAGAAGACAACTAACATGGAACGTTATGGTAGGTACATAACTTCTTAATGTTAAGTTGTCAATCTCGCCTTCATTCTTGCTTGATGGGACCGCGTCCCTAGCACCTCTATCCTGGGTGGCTCAATGGAACAAACTCTTGAGGACTGTAGAGCCAAAACTGGCTCTGTCCCTGGAGGCCAAGTCCAATTTGTAATGGGAAACAAAAGTGTGAGGAGTAGCCCAAGTGGCGCTGCACAAATAGTGTCCAAAGGAAGTCTAGCTTGAAAAGCTGTAGAAGTAGCTAAGCTCCTAGTTGAATGTGCTTTAGGTTTTGAGCACAGCTGTTTTCCCCTGAGCGTATAAATTTCAGAGATGACCGAAGAAAGCCATCTGGACAAAGTCACTTTAGAAACAGGAAGGCCATTTTATTATCCGCATAGGAAACAAAAAGTTGATCAGATTTTCTAAATTTTTTGTTCTGTCCAAATAATATCTAAGTTGACGATGGACATCAAGATAATGTAGCTTTTGTTCAGCTCTATCTGAATAGTTAGGAAAAATACCGGAGATCAATGGATTGATTCAAATTGTTCTTTGAAGCGACCTTAGGTAAAAAGGTTGGGTTAGTTCTCAAAGATACTCTGTCTTTGTGAAAACCAAATAGGGGGTCGAACCGAAGAGCATGAAGTTCAGACACCCTCCTGGCAGATGTAATAGCCACTAGAAATAACTTTTTCCAAGAAAGATATTTTAGGGAACAAGAAACAGCTGGCTCGAAACGGGCAAGAATCAAGGATGTCAGCACTAAATTTAGATCCCACCGAGGAGGAGGATTCCTGATTGGAGGTTTTAGTAGGAAAATTCCTTTCAAGAAGGCCCTGCAGAGCCTATGGGACATAATATTATGATCTGCTATCCCGACATGAAAATTGGAAATAGCAGCCAATTGAACTCTGACTGTGGAAGAAGAGGAGCCTGCATGAAAAATCTCTGCTAAGAAGTCCAGAACTGCCTGAACAGGGGCAGTAAAAGGATCAATATTTTGGGCCTTAGCCCAATAAGAGAAACGTTTCCATTTGCTTGTGTAAATCCTCCTGGTAGAGGATTTTAGTGAAGCTACTATGATGTCTCTAACTGGGTTAGAGATCAAAGGAAGCCTGGCTAAGGAAGGAAGTGGAGCAACCATGCTGTGAGGTTGAGAGAAGGGATTGACCGGTGCAGCTGACCGGATTGGTGAATCAGAAGATCTGGCACTGGGTCCAGATGCCACGGCTGCACCAAAAGGTGATGATGGAGGAACGGGAACCAAACTTGTCGAGGCCAGTAAGGGGCAATGAGAATCAATTTGGCTCTCAAAGCGGTAGCTTTCTGGATCACCTGAGGGATCAGAGGAAATGGAGGAAGGCATAAAGAAGTCCCTGGGGCCAATCCTGGGTCAGAGCGTCTCTGGGGATGGCCTGATAGAGGGAAGAGGCTGAAGAAGTCTGGACATTTGCTGTTTTGGGGAGTAGCAAAAAGATCGCAACATGGACGACCCCATTCCAGAAAAATCTCTTCCGCTACAGATTGCTTGAGAGACCACTCGTGAGGCATGAGGATAGCTCTGCTCAATCTGTCCGCTATAATGTTGGTTTTCCCAGGGATATGCGTTGCTACCAGAAACCGATGAGAGGAGATCGCCCATTGCCAAAGTCTGAGCGCTTCGACACAAGGGGTAGGACTTGGTTCCGCCCTGTTTGTTGATATACCAAACTACAGACATGTTGTCTGTGTGGACTGCAATTGTCCCTACGGGAAGAAAGTCGTTGAGGGCTTGCAACGTTAAAAGCACTGCTCTCATCTCCAGGACATTTATGTGCAGATGGTACTCGAACGGTTGCCACGTCCCATGAACCATCCTGCCCTGATAATGACCCCCCCCACCCGATCAGGGAGGCATCCGTGGTGACAGTGGCTATCGGGACGGAGGTACAAAGCACCTGCCTTGGTGAACCTGAGACGATGTGATCCACCAAGCAAGATGCTCTTTGCATGTCTGTGTCACCAGAATCTGGTGACGCATTGGAAGTTGCTGGTATGACCACTGTGTGAACAGCATCCACTGAAGAAGGCATGTAGAATCGAGCCAGGGAAGAAGAGTAATGGCCGCAGCCATGAGACCTAATACCTTTAGAACCATTCTGGCCTGTATTTTCTTGCTGGCCAGAATGATCCTGACATGAGTCTGAATGTCTGAAACTCTTTGTTCTGTAAGGGTAGCTGACATCGAACAGTGTTTAAGTTTGCGCCTATGAAGGTAATAGACTGGCAGGGCGATAAGGATGACTTTTCAAGTTGATCGAGATGCCCAAATGAGAACAAAGGTCTATTGTGTAATCCCTGGCTTGTATAAGCTGATGCCTGGTGGTGGCTGACAGGAGCCAGTCGTCGAGATACGGAAACACCTGGAATCCTTGACGTCTCAGGTGAGCCGTGACCACTGCCATGCATTTGGTGAACACTCTGGGGCTGTAGTGAGACCAAAGGGCAGGGCTCTGAACTGAAATGACTGGACCCCAGCCGAAGCGGAGAAATCTCCTGGAGGGTCTGTGACTTTTGATGAGCTAGAGTGCATCCTGAAGATCTATTGAGCACATCCAGTTGCCCTTCCGTAAGAAGGGCAGAAATGACTGAAGAGTGACCATTCGAATCTTGTCTTCCTGACAGACTTGTTGAGTCTGCTGAGATCCAATATTGGTCTCCAGTCTCCGTCTTTTGGGGACCAAAAGAACCTTGAGTAGATTCCGGCTCTGAATGGTCTATTGTAACTGGCTGAATGGCTCTTTTGCAGTAGTTTTGCGATTTCTGACTCTGCAATCTCCCTTAGACCGGGTGGTACATCTGGAAGGGAACTTGAGGGAAGGGACTTTCCTCGAAAGGAATTATGTAACCCTTGGATATGATCGACTGTACCCATCTGTCTTGAGTGAGGGAATGCCAGGCTTCTGGGTACAGTGATAATCTTCCCCGACTGCCTCCAAGGAGGGACAGCCGGGCAACACCTCAGGGATGCTGAAAGGGCTTGTCAGAGAGAGGCTCCCTGTTTCCCTGGTTCTTGGACCCTCTGCCTCTAGAGCGGAGTCTGTTATTGTTACCCCTCTGCCTCTAGGGGTAAACTGACCACGTGAATCCGGCGTGACTCCTTGGGATTTACGGAACCACATCTTCCCACCCTTCTGTCCTTTGGGATAAGGCCTAGAAGGGGTGGAAAACGGACTCCAACAGCAGAAAGAGTCTTGCCGTCCTGCTCGCACCTGGTCAAGGTTTCCTTCACCTGAGGGCCAAACAAAGCTGACCCATCAAAGGGAGAATTTGTGAAGGACGCCTTAAAGGGATCCGTGAAAATCACATAGCCGCATCCAGGCTTGGCGTCTAAGAGCCACACCTGTGCCTGCGGCTCTACTCA
This sequence comes from Protopterus annectens, assembly GCF_019279795.1. Classification (NCBI taxonomy): domain Eukaryota; kingdom Metazoa; phylum Chordata; order Ceratodontiformes; family Protopteridae; genus Protopterus; species Protopterus annectens. The sequence continues at coordinate 99,959,971 of NC_056734.1, forward strand.
CACCATCCGCAGCATAAGATATTAGCCGATGGAGGAGTTTGCAATGGAATTGAGGGTTCCTAGCTGAGAAGCAATTTTTCTTGAGCCCCTGCAGCTGTAGGATCCTGAACTACTTCTCCCAGCTCCTTCAGGATATCCCTCTGGAGTCTGGTGAAGTGACATAGGTAATTCAGCGAGCATAGCAAAGGTCGCTGAGGAAAACATCCGCTTACATTACCTATCCATGGTCCTAGAGTCCTTATTAGGAGGATGGACGGGCACGGTAGGATCTGCAGGTTCCTTTTGGTGGCCGCAGCCACCACCATGGCATCAGCGGGACACCCTTAGTAAGGAATTGTTTGTCACCGGGGCAGTGATAAATTTTGAAGGCGTCCTAGGGACTGGCTCTACAGAGTCAGGAGCTGCCCACGCCGTGCAATCACCTGCATAAGGGGGTCGAAAGGCGGAGACACCCAGGAGGTGGAGGGCCGAGATCCAAACGCCTCTAGGTATACTGACTCATCCTCAGAGGGATTGTTGGTGGGCCAGTTTCCCCTCTGTTTCAGAAGTTCTAGGATGTCTGAGAAGGAGACATCCTCAGAGGGGATCTAGGGATCCCTCTGACTCATCAAAGTCAGTATCGAAGTGACAGACTCGGGGAGTCTACATGCTTCCTCTTACAAGTCCTCTTCCTAGGAGGATCTCCAAACATCAGGAGAATCCTCGGAGGAGGAAATTCCCAATGGGGAAACCTGAGGCGGAGGATCTCTGGGTCCTGTAGCAAGAGAAGTGGCAGAGATGTCAACAGGTACTATAGAGGGAGGAGCTACGGGAACAGACTGCTGACTGATACCAGTGGCCAGTACACTCTTCATCACCTGGGTGGTTCCCCTCCCAGGCCGGTCCGAGAGTACCCGCTCCGAAGAGCTAGGAACTCCAGGGACCACCGAAAGGAAGTCTCCGAGGCAGATGTCGGAGCCGAGCTCACCAAGGCCGAGGCTCCAAGGGGAAGAGCGGGTTCGGACAAGGGTCCGATGCCACTCACCCCCTCGGAGGAGACCATGGAAGCCCGACCACCGAATCCCTCTAAGGAAGGTCTCGAAGAGGAGATAAGAGTAGAGGCTGAAGGAACAGAAGGGGGTATCCGTCCTCCAGCCGTAGCAGTAACCATTCCCGAAGACTCCAACTCCAAGCTCTGGGGTAGAGTTGAAGGAGGAACTGTAACGGGGTGTGGACCAACAGTCGCCTGTTGAGACGGACTGTGTAACATTTGGGCCAGTACCTGTGACTTGAGTAATCTACTGACCACTCTAAGTCATGATCTGACAACCTGGATGACCTTGAAGATCGGCTCCGATGGCTCCGTTCCGATAGAAGAGGTGAAGCCGGACCCGAAAGTATCGGCTCCAAGGAAGGAGACCCCGACCTCTTCCTGGAATGACCCATCGGAGCCGATACTATAGATCCTGTCGGAGCCGACTTCTCGGAGCCGACAGGAAGCTCGATGTATCGGCTCCAGCCGAGCCGATACAGCCACCAAAGTAACGGTGTCGGAGCCGATCGGAGCCGACACCGATGCCTGTGCCACATGGGTGTTGGAACCGATCGGAGCCGACATCGAAGTGGTCAATACAGATCGGCACCGATAGCCATCGGTGCAAGGCTTTCAAGCCAGAATCGGCTCCAGCGGGATCTCGACTCAGCAGTCGGAGCCGGGGCCGCGGGCTTAGCTACAGAAGCCTGGGCCTTGGGAGGTTTTGCTGGTTTTGGTGGTGCCGTCTCAGCCGGAGAGCCCTCCGGCTTAAAGGCCCCTAAGAATCAGCTTATTTCTCTCCTGCAGGACTCTCTGGCTGAAGGAGTGACAAATAGCACAGGAGTCCTGCAGGTGAAGAGGGCCCAGACAATACAGGCAAGAAGTGTGACCGTCTGTCAGAGACATCTTCTGACAGCACGAGTCACACTTCTTAAAACCTGAGACCCTCTCCTTTGACATGGTGCTGAAAAAACACACACACACACACACACACACACCAGTCAAAATTAACTTAAATAAAATACCAAAAGGTATTCTATAAAACCAACACACACACCCTAACAGGGGGGGGATGGGATAGGGAAAAGATTGACTAACAAAAAATTAAAGGAGACAGGGAATTTCTGTCAGAAAAGGTACAAAATAAACTTAAAGCTATCAATAAAAGGTTTTTTTTACTAAAAGGGGCTTAAATCTCACAAAAGTGAACAACTTACCAGGAGCTGGTAAAAAGAAGACCTCCTAAGCGGCAAACGAGATCTGGGTACTTACCGCCTTGCATCATGGGATATGGGGCTGCCTCGAGCTGGTAAAAGTGACTCTCGAGCTTAGCAAGTGCCGAGTCGGAGCCGAGGGATCGGCTCCGAACCCATCAAGCAAAAATGAAGGCGAGATTGACAACTTAACATTATATATTTAGTTATCTATAGAAAAAGAAATACAAGGAAATAGCTTAATAAGGAAAATTTTTAAAGACTTCGCTGAGAGCAATGGCTGATGCATCTTGCTGACAAAGCAGCAAACGAGATCTGAGTTAATGGATATATGGGCACTGTGTGCAGAGTCTTAGCTTGAGAGTTTTTTGGCTGGCGCGAGCCGTACAATGGTCGTGCCGTTTCGAGGATCAGAATTGAGTCCCATTCATCAAGAATGAAAGATGATTGATAATAACAGATCGAATGTCAAAATAAATAAATAAAAATAAAATAAGGGTTTGGCCTAAACCTGCACCAGGTACTGGAACAGCCTCAGAGGATGTGTCGAACCCCTTTTCCATAGTGGCATGCAAAGCTACACCAGAGGGAGACAGAGAAAAAGGTAAGTGGTCTGCAGGCCGAGTAGTGGCCAGATAGAATCTCTGCTTTGCCAGGGATGGTCTGCACCTCTCCTCTCTAGGCATTCGAACATTAGCTAAAACAATGTCCTCCCCCATACTGCCTCAGTTTGGTACGGTAAAAGTACTTTTGACATAGCATATCATAAGAAAATCTAAAGGTGTTATTGCTCAATGCTAGGAGTATAAACAAAAACTCCACTCCTTACAAGCTCTCCACACCCTAGAGGATGCCGACATCTGTGCAGTCACAGAGACATTCGTTTAAAGCTGCAGAGAGCACACTAGCAGTGCAAGGTTTTATTGTCTTCCAAACACATAGACCAGCTACTAAGCAGACAGGGACTAAAGGTGGAGGTGCTTTGATTTACATCAAAAATAAATAAACCTTAAGACTGGTCAAACAGGGCAATACACTTGAGCTTCTCCGTGTTCAAATTAACACAAGCAAAATCCCATACTACTTCCTTGCAAGCTACAGGTCCCACTCTATGACCTAGAAAACCCGTAACAAGTATTTAAACTTATTGGAAACATTCACCATCCAACACAACACCGTACTCAGGGGTGAATTACCCCACTACTAAATGGGAATCATATACAACCCAACATTACAGGCACAGAAATTCATGGATTTTGTGAATACAAACTACCTGGACCAAACTGTCAATATGCCAATCAGGGGTGCAAACACACTGGATCTCATCCACACCAATACAGGAGAGTGCTGCATACCCCCTAGTGTAATGTCTTCTCAGGTAAGGTCACACCACAGAACAGTCTCCTCTGAAGTAAAACTAAAACCTGGAACCCCAGCTAACCTGGAAAATTTAGAAACTACTCTAAGGCTAACTTCCTACTATTAAGCGATAACCTGGCATAATTTCAAGCCCCCATGAACCCTGGAAACATTGCTGCCTACAAGGAACTGTTCACAGAAACCCTATACAAGCAGGTTAATAGCTGCACAGAGGCAGCAGTATCCAGCATGAAGAAATACATAACTAACTCAAAAAAAAAAAAACAAGATACCCTGGTAGAATCACATCATCAAATAGCTGTACAACAAAAGAAAGAAAATCATGGCAAAACTTAGGGGGTGTAGCAGCCAGCAAGATAAAGGCACTCTCTTCAAATTAAACTTGAGGATAAATAAAGTATACTAATGCCAAACTTGAGACAAATGTGTCCTCCCAGGCCAAAGACAACCACAAGGCATTATTTAGCTACAACTGCAACCTCAAAGGTAAAACACAATTGTGTTGGAGAACTCATAGTTAATGTAACCACCTATACTGAGCCAGAGGATATAGCAGACCTATTGGCTGACAAATTCAGCTCCAACTTTACCCCTCTCACCCCTCAACTTTCCCTCAGGAAATAATATAACTCCCCCTACTATCACTAAGGAACAGGTCCATAATGCTCTCTTCAAAGGCCAAGAACACTGCATCAATGGGCCCAGACATATCCTAGGATGCCTTCTAAACAGCATGATGGGGCCAAGAACACTGCATCAATGAGCCCAGACAGTATCCTAGAGTGCCTTCTAAACAGCATGAAGCATGACCTATCAGGCCCGCTGCAATTGCTACTTAACTGTAGCCTCCAAACAGGCTTTATGCCTCACAAATGGAGAATAGCAACAGTCATCCCTCTGCACAAAGGGTGGGCCATCTACAGACTCATAAGTCTCTCTAGTCTCATATGCAAAACTATGGAAAGAACTATGGAAATTTTCAATAATGACATAGTAAACCCGACACTGGACTCAACCAAATTTGGCTTTGTCAAGGGCAGGTCATGCCTACTCGACCTGGTGGACTTATTTGAGAAAGTCACCAAAGCAATGGATGAGGGAAAATGTTTCACACTGCCTACCTTGACCTGACCAGTGCATTTGACATAATATCCCACTCAGGCATTGTTGACAAACTCAAGGGGTTAAGTATAAACTCTTATGTCACCCAGTGGATACCTAGCTGGCTCAGACAGGACCCAGAATGTCAGAACTAGGGATTCCACCTCTACAAAGAAGCCAGTCAAATCAGTCCTACATCCTCTACATTTTGGCATTTACTTCCCTGAAGTCAAGGCTAATGTGAAGGGCTTCACGCTGATAGCAAAGTACGAGCAGTCGCAGAACCCCCATCAACACAAATGTTCGCAAGGAAGGACCGACACAGACAAAAAACTGGAGTCAGAGCCATGAACTAAAACTAAATGCCAAGCAATGCAGAACAGTATCCTTCGGGAAGTCATTCACCCCTGTTAACTATCATATTGAGACTACATCCCTAAGAGCTGACCCAGTAATCAGGGACTTGGAGACACACATAGACAGTAACCTAACCTTTGACCATTATGTGTCTACAGTAGTGAGGTTATCATTCTATGTTGTGCAACTTCTAAACAAAGGAATGGCATCTAGGTCCAAGAAGATCATTAATTCTCTGCATTTAGCATTCATCAAACCCATCACCGGAGTACAATGCCCCCTTTGGTATGTACCTAACCATGCACATCCAACAACCGAATGTCCACAGAGGTTACTCACTAAAAGAATACAGGGCACAAGTAACATGTCCTATGCAGACCGCCTCAAAGTCATATCCTTGTATTCTGTCTCCTTCAGGCTGCTGAGGGAAGATCTATGCTTGGTATACATGGCATCATTAGACCTCACTTGACAGACCTCCTGCATATCCGCAAAACAAGCAGCACCACAATTAACTATTCTAAAGACTTAAAATCTTGCCTGTGATACAAACAGGACTTGCTGGAGAGACAGGTAAATATCCCAGAGAATACTCCTTCGCTGGAAAAGGCTCCCCATCCATGTGAAGCAGACTTCTTCCCTAAAACAATTAAACTGCAGCATGGACAACTGGATGGGGAACAAGAAATTCAAACTGGTTTGACACCTATGTCTCTAATGGACACAGGCAGTTTATAAATAATTCTTCTCCCGGGCCCATGCTTGTAAATGTTTGATCTCCCAAGTCCCTGTTTACACCTATAGAGGGTTTCAGAACTTGTCAGAGATTTGGGATGCATGGCTTGACTTAAAAAGGCACTTGTGGTCATTAGTCTAGTAAATATCTATAAACCTACCCCATTGGGGAAGGAAAACAATTGAAAATCCCAATGCAGAAAACATGAAATTCCTTCTTGACCCCAATGCTATCACCCATAAGGTTAACAGGTATCCTGCCTAATGTCTGATCTTATCCTGATGTAACTCATTAATTAATGATCCTACTTTTACAAGAGGTAGGTAACAGGCATCCAATGAATTTGGTGATGGAAAAGGCTGAGTTCCTCCAGCACCAGCCTTTTACCATCTTTCACCAGAAACTCTCACACCCTTGACCATCCTACCCTATCCTGGCTATACATCTAGTCTTACCTCTACCCCTCCACACATCTTTTTCACACCTGCTGTCCAGACGGAGTTGACCCCGCCATGAATAATGGCAACTAACTGAGACCAGCTCATAAGAAGCTTTTTTTTTTTCAACAAAAACAACCTGAGCAATAGCTATTTCTTTTTCTTTTCAGTATGTACAAAGAGTGACATGAGGTGAAGGGACATAAACTTGGCTCTCTCAAGTGGCTTGAGGAACTTGAACTTCAGCATCTGACTATCACAGCTAGGCCCAGAAATACCAAAAGCATGTCCCTTAAAAAAGTCAGAAGATTCCAGAAGTTTCAATTTTTTGTTCTGAAGATGACCCTGTGACGACAGAAGGTACTGCCAGCACAGCTAGCTGGAATTTTGGAAATAATTACATGTCATTTGGGAATATCAAACTAATTTATACAAGATGCTTGTGTTACAAACGTATTAGAACTGTACGTCATGTGTATATCAAACTGATTTGTACAGACATTTGTTTTGAAAGGGTATTTGTAAAGTGCTTGTGTTTGAAATGTATCCACAGTATGCCTTACTGGAGAGAACAGAAATGTGCATGCACTATAGTAACTGTTTAAATGTATATGTTTTAACAGAGAAAAGTGGCAAACAGGAGGTTAACCTCAGTCCAGCAAACTTTAAAATACATCTGAAATTAAATCACTTTATATGTTGGGCCATAAAGATGCTATCTCACAGGTTTCAATGCAGCCAGAGATACAAAGTCTGTACTAGGAAGCTTTCTGTACTGTCTTTGGTGTGAACTAATTACTACTCTGGAAGCATGGAGGTATGAAATTGTTTGACTTCCAGCACCTGCCACAGATCTGAGCAAAAGCCCTTGTGTGTCTATTTTTACAGGTAGGTACTAAATCCTGCCGGCTTCCAGCAATGGGGGTTTTGCTTTTGCATGGGAACTAGAAGTCAGATGACCAGAAATGATGTCAATCCGCAAGCTATCCCACAGGTAATGTTTTACATATTATTTTAAGAAGTCTCTTAGTGAGACTGAGCATTCTGTAGTGAGCATGACAGCAAGAAGGACCATTCACCACATCATCTGCCTTGCTCTATTAAGTAAGCAGGGAATAGTATAATTTCCTTAGATTGAGTCAGGAATATAGTGAAGCTTAGTTTAGATACTGTTTTTCTTTATTTATCGGAGTCTGTCCTACAATGTTATTTTAAATATTTTCTGCGATTTCGAACTCTGATGTCACGGTAAATTGATATTTAATATTGTCTTGTTCTTCTATTATGAATTATTAAATATATTTAAACCTTTCATTGTGGCTGATCTTTGCAGAGATATTTAAGTTTTGAGAGTATTTGCATATTTATTTGATGACACTGCGTGGGCCACTCCCAATAGCCTTGCTCTTGGTCAAGCTACCATTTGTATCAATAGTAATTTCACATAGTAAAATTGGTCACCCTTTGTTAAGGGCCTTAAAGTAGCTGGCGAGGGGTTCTGGTGGCAGTGATAACTACTTTATAGGCTGGTCAAGAGGGGGCATAGCTAGTAAACCTGTGCCAGCCTTTCCCATGTGTGTGCGTGTGTGTGTGCAAATCAAAGTGTGCGTGTGTGTGTGCAAATCAAATCTCAGAGAGTGTGTGTGTGTCAGCTACTTGGTCAGGGACACAAAGCACTGGTTGGACAGAGACAGTGTTGGAGGACTTGGCTTGGAACCCTGGCTGAGGTCTCAACTCTATAGCTGAGCCAGTGGGGAGTCTTACTGGGGATCTGGAGAAAGAGAGGAACCAGCCCTAGACTGTGTTCACAGTGTGCTCTTAAGGAAAATTGTGCTTGGTTGTAATTCATGCAGAGAGCTGCATCTGGAAATACTGGGTCTGTACCCGTTACTCTCTCAGTGAATGTTCCCCACAGGTTCCCACTGGTGAGGATTGAGGCTCCTTGATTACCAGCCCAGAAGTGGAGGGTCATCACATATTGGTTGATAGTGGTGGGGTATCCATATCACAGACCCAATGTGTTTTTTTCCTCAATGCATACTTACCTTTTTACTTGAAAGAGCATGAGTTCTTGAAAAGACAAAGAAAAAGCAGAAAAGTCTAACAAGTTATTATGCTCAATATACGCCTTTAGGTTTTTTGTTCTTCTTTCTCATGGTTTCTTATTAAATGTAGCACAGAAACGACAGAATGTTCTCAGCATTAATTCCTTAAACAGGACAAACACTGTAAATGGCATTCTTTCAGCTACAACTATCACAACAGCTCTTGCTGTCGACTTTTTCAGAGGACATCATTTATGCTAAACTGAACAAACTGTCACATTTAAAAGATAAAAACAGTGAGCAGTGCAGTGAAACAACCCTGGCCAGAAATGACTGAAACTGACCATAGTTATACAAAACAAGGGTCATGTTCAGACAAAAAGGACTGAAAAAGGCACATGGCTCTATGTTATAGCAGAACTGTCAACTCACACCTATGACAACAGACTGTAACTAACTGAACTAAGAATGTCTGACTGCAAGACTGACCTCCATCTATTTCTAAATGTCAAATCATGTGCGTAACTCTTACATCAATCATTATTGAAGCATATTTATATATAAAATACAGCTAGACATACTCAGTAAAGGCTGTACTGTCTACAATCTGAAAAATTCATTATGACGCGTTAGTCCTAAATACCTATATTTTGTACAAGACTGTAAACTAGCATTCTGACCTTCCTAGATCACCCCCCCCCCCCCCAAAAAAAAGGCTTCCATAATCAATTGGATTTATATTTAAAAAATAAACTGAATAAGTAAGCAGAAAAAGCAGATTCCGGGTACTACTATACACTATGGGTTTTTCAGTTGGACATACTCCTTTGCTTTATGCAACACTAGAAATTACTGAAACAAATCCAAAGTTATCAGCGGTGCTCCACCTTCTCCAACCGGGAGTGGAAATTAGAGCCAAATTCTTATACAACAGCAGTGTTTGTATATATGTAATCTGAAACCAAGGACTTAAAATGACTGCTGTCGTGGAAACCGTGTGTCTAGCAGATAAAATTACTAGACAATGACCCAGACCGACATGCCAGATACTAGACAGAGAAAGCTGAGTCACATAAACTAGTTCAAGAGTATGTGTAGTTCTGCCTCTACTGTGCAAGTTTCCACTGGGACTTTAAACATTTATCAGTTGGAAAGTATTTCTCATATAAGCAAGATGTAAAAACGGGCATTTAGTGTAAACAGTCATTCACAGAAAAGAAACAAAGACCAAGCTGCAAAGTGTCAAAGATGTGAAGCCATTCTGATAAACAGTTTTACTGGTCTATGGAGGTAGACATGTAAAGCTAAGGTATCTGGCCTATCTTCCAAAAAGAGGAAGAGACTGCACCATCTCCTAGTTCAGGACTGAAGATGTTTACTTGCAGGTCAGAATTCATCATCAGACTGCGTGTTTTTTGTATGGTGCATTATCAGAGTGGAAGTCCTTATCCTTCTTGCAAGAATGTATGCTTTCTTTCATTTATTCAGGTGAAGAAAGTATTAAATCTACTTCTGGAAACAAGTTTCTTTCTGGAAACCGGTGCATACTGCATTACGTTCTACAAATCAGAGACGTGATTCAGCTGCAGAAACACACATCCAGGTTGGCTATTACCTTCAAGTAACATATTAAGACTCCAGTGATATTGTCTTGCCTTCATGCAACTACATTATGATAAAACTGGGTTTTTGTAACCACTTACCCCAAAAACTATATTCATCTTAATGACATATTTCTTTTTATACATCTTGAAATAGTTTTGCTATACTCCTGATTATTGATACTGTATAACATTGTATTACTTACTATTTAATGCCTTGTAATATTCCTGTAACACTGCTGTTGAATGCTAATTTAGAACGAAAATTGTATAATATGTTTGAGCTTTTCTCCATGGGCCTCCACTGAAAAAGGGCTCTTCAGCTCAGTCGGACAATCCCGTTCAACAAATGTAAAATAAATAAATAAATAAAATATGATATTGGCTTGAAGAAACATAATGAATGGTTTGACTAGACTACGACCACTCCCCCATACAAACAAACATTTCTGTAAATAGCCTTCAGTACACATTTTGTGTATGTAGCTTTCAGACCTGTACTTTCCCAAACGGAGGGGCTTCTCTTAAATTCCAGACACTCTGTTTTGATGTCCTGAGATCAATAAGGAAATCTAATATGAAAATATCCAATAGCAACTGCTTCAGTCATTGGTTCTTCTGGCTAAGTTATTAGTGTCTAACTAGACCCACATTACTCAAGGGCAATCTCTGTTGCTTTTTCTGAAGCTGCTCTTTAAGGGCATGCACACATTACCAAATGTCCACATGGTACGGACACATCCACTACAACAGCCAATCTTTCATGTGCATTCTAAAAGGATCTCTTAATATTTTCTCTTCAGGTTCTCTGGCTGGCTTTGTTTTTTTGTCCGGGTTAAGAATAAATCTCTAATTTAGCTCTTCCTATCACTTTATTCTACTTCACTTCTACTTTTCTCTATCTGCTGCTATAAAATGTTCATAACGTGAGAACCAAAGTTCCATTTGTTTTAACTGTTTACAGGAGGACTGGAAAGACAAAGGTAAAACACAAGTTGGAAACAAGGTGCCAATACTACCGGCAGTTCTCTTCAGACCTCTGCACAGTTTTATGCAGAAGGGTTAACAGCCATATGAGGTTTGCTTACCCACAGACATTTTGAGAAATGTGAAAGAAAACACTGCTTATATACCTTTTGTCATTTAAGGCTGTTTTTTTGGATTTCTTTGATTTTTACTTTAACAGGGAGAGAGCCTACAAAACTTCTACTGTTTTACAACTGCATTCCCTACACGGTTTCATATAGCAAATAAATGAAAAGGACATTTTCTGTTCCACAGCCAGGCTTTAAGTTAAGCTCTCCTGTACCCCTTTTAGTCAAACTTTCTCCATAAATGTGCTAACTCTGTTTCTTGGCTGGGCCATCATTCTGTTCTCCAATCCCTGAACAAGCAGCCTGTTTTTTTTTTTTGGTTTCAGCAAGAGAACAAGAAATTTATGACTCTGCACACATACCTAAGATTCTGTTTCCACTGCACATTATTCTTTAGCATCATGTATGGATGTACATTCACAGCTTCTGTTATGGTTCAATGCACCACAATCTACCTACCCACCCACGAGCTACCTTCTAATGGGTAGCCACATGATGCTCAGCTCATTAGCAACCAAATCCATGCACAAATAAAGGTTGGTAGTGTACATACACACAAAGGCAACTTATATACCAGAAAATGAAGTACTGCCTCCTATAAATATTGCCACCTACTAAAAAACATTATCTCTTCCAGGGATCTCAACAGCATAAGAAGATTTTCCAGAAAACTGCTCTTTAAACATACCATTTCTTACGTGTTGCAGCTTTACCTTCTGCAACTACTTATTTGCCCCTGTACATCAGTCAAAGCAACTAGCTTAAAATGAGCACTGACCCACATTTTTCAACAAGGGGCTATGCAAACTAACAGCAAAAGATAAAATACATAGCAATTTATGTACTAATTTCAAATCTTGTTTCTTCTTTGGCTTGTTTTGTGTAACTAGTCTTCAAGAAGTTTTGGTGCAGACATTGTACTATTTAATACTACTTACTTAATAATGCTCTTAAAAAAAACAGAAGATTGAATGAAGATGCTTCATTCTGCAGTCCAGGGCTACAGTACATCAGCCTCTTACCTGCCTAATATGTGGGATGCTGAGGAAGTTACTTAAACAGCTTTCTTAAAGTCTGAAACAGTCCATGTGGATCACTGCACTATTCTGGTTAACAAATACACAGTTTCAAGCACAAATAAAATAAAGATGTTGAGAAATGGGAAAAGTATTTGTGCTTTGCATTCAACTGTATTAATGGTGACCCAAGTATTTTAATGGTTTGTTCATGAAGGAAATAATACCGAAGTGCAAATTATCAAGCAGCCATTTCATGTGACATTCTCTTCAGAATGATCTAAGGCTAGACACTTCCCACTTCCTTTCATTATACACAACTTCATCTGCACGTGAATTAAAGAAAAGTTTCAAAAAGTTTAACCAGTATTTCCAGATTTGATGATAACATTGCTACCAAATGTTAAAACAACATTTTCTTTTATTTTCCTAAACCTTTGAACACAACCCCTGAACAGTACACACGAGCCAGTGAGACAAAGATGCAAAGAGCCCATTTTTAAAATCTTTTAACCAATAAGTCTACATTTCAAGAATCTTCTGGCTTAGGAAGAAACATAAAGTACAGTTTTGTACCTACCATAAATGTAGATGTCCGAACTGGATAGCATCTGCAGTCATAACAAGTGGGTTGTCCTGTCGACAGGCAGCCCTGCAGTTGGCCGGATTCCAAAGTCCGGGTCCGGCTTCGGCTGATGTCGCACTCCACCCGACGTCATCTCTGTTGGTCTTCGGGTATAAAAGCATCAACCGACGCCATTTTCCTCAGTGTTTCTTGCCCCAGATGCCAGTAGCCCTCTTGCAGGCTAAAATTTGGATAGATGCCAATGTTTCCAAATAGATAGAGGTAAACACAACAATAAGCATATATGTACATATATACAAACAAATACACCATAAAAGACTCCCCAACAGCTAGCTATTAGGAGGGTAAACACCCTAGGAGTACCACAGAGGGGAAGGAGGGAGGGTAATCCTGACTGCAGATGCTATCCAGTTCGGACATCTACATTTATGGTAGGTACAAAACTGTACTATGTCCTTCATGGATGCATCTGCAGTCATAACAAGTGGGTAGAATACCATAGCCAACTAGGGGAGGAGGATAAAAGTAGATTATGGTGTGTTTAGGATCCCTTGCAGTACGGCAGTGGCAAACCCTGCTCGGGATCTGGAATATAGAGGCAAATTATAATGCTTGGCAAATGTATGCACGGAGGTCTAAGTAGCCGCCTCAATAATGTCCTTGGTTGCCACTCCTCGTAAGAAGGCTGTGGTAGTGGCTGTTGCCCTTGTAGAATGAGGTCTTATGTTCTGTGGAATTGGTTTTCCATGGAAGGAGTAACAGTATATTATGCAATTTCCTATCCATTTGGAGATTGTCTGTTTGAAATAGCTTTTCCTTCCTTCCTGTTGCATAGGCTACAAAAAGTTGGTCAGTCTTTCTGCTATTTTTTGTTCTGTCCAAGTAGTAGCGTAGCTGTCTATGTACATCCAAGGTATGCAGTATTCTTTCCCCTCTGTTTTGTGGGTTGGGAAAGAAGGTAGGTAGGTGGATTGCCTGGTTTAAGGATACTCTGGATACCACCTTAGGCATAAATGTAGGATTAGTCCTCAAGGACACTCTATCTTGGTGGAAGATTAGGAAGGGTTGCACTGCCATTAAGGCCTGTAGTTCTGAAACCCTCCTTGCTGAAGTAATTGCCAGTAGGAAACCCCCCCCCCCCCCCCCCCCCCCCCCCCCCCCCCCCCTCCCCTTCCCCCCCCCCCCCCCCCCCCCCCCCCCCCCCACCCCCCCCCCCTCTCCCCCCCCCCCCCCCCCCCCCCCCCCCCCCCCCCCCCCCCCCCCCCCCACCCCCCCCCCCCCCCCCCCCCCCCCCCCCGCCCCCCCCCCCCCCCCCCCCCCCCCCCCCCCCCCCCCCCCCCCCCCCCCCCCCCCCCCCCCCCCCCCCCCCCCCCCCCCCCCCCCCCCCCCCCCCCCCCCCCCCCCCCCCCCCCCCCCCCCCCCCCCCCCCCCCCCCCCCCCCCCCCCCCCCCCCCCCCCCCCCCCCCCCCCCCCCCCCCCCCTTTTTTTTTTTTTTTTTTTTTTTTTTTTTTTTTTTTTTTTTTTTTTTTTTTTTTTTTTTTTTTTTTTTTTTTTTTTTTTTTTTTTTTTTTTTTTTTTTTTTTTTTTTTTTTTTTTTTTTTTTTTTTTTTTTTTTTTTTTTTTTTTTTTTTTTTTTTTTTTTTTTTTTTTTTTTTTTTTTTTTTTTTTTTTTTTTTTTTTTTTTTTTTTTTTTTTTTTTTTTTTTTTTTTTTTTTTTTTTTTTTTTTTTTTTTTTTTTTTTTTTTTTTTTTTTTTTTTTTTTTTTTTTTTTTTTTTTTTTTTTTTTTTTTTTTTTTTTTTTTTTTTTTTTTTTTTTTTTTTTTTTTTTTTTTTTTTTTTTTTTTTTTTTTTTTTTTTTTTTTTTTTTTTTTTTTTTTTTTTTTTTTTTTTTTTTTTTTTTTTTTTTTTTTTTTTTTTTTTTTTTTTTTTTTTTTTTTTTTTTTTTTTTTTTTTTTTTTTTTTTTTTTTTTTTTTTTTTTTTTTTTTTTTTTTTTTTTTTTTTTTTTTTTTTTTTTTTTTTTTTTTTTTTTTTTTTTTTTTTTTTTTTTTTTTTTTTTTTTTTTTTTTTTTTTTTTTTTTTTTTTTTAAAGTCTGAAACAGTCCATGTGGATCACTGCACTATTCTGGTTAACAAATACACAGTTTCAAGCACAAATAAAATAAAGATGTTGAGAAATGGGAAAAGTATTTGTGCTTTGCATTCAACTGTATTAATGGTGACCTAAGTATTTTAATGGTTTGTTCATGAAGGAAATAATACCGAAGTGCAAATTATCAAGCAGCCATTTCATGTCACATTCTCTTCAGAATGATCTAAGGCTAGACACTTCCAACTTCCTTTCATTATACACAACTTCATCTGCAGGTGAATTAAAGAAAAGTTTCAAAAAGTTTAACCAGTATTTCCAGATTTGATGATAACATTGCTACCAAATGTTAAAACAACATTTTATTTTATTTTCCTAAACCTTTGAACATAACCCCTGAACAGTACACACGAGCCAGGGAGACAAAGATGCAAAGAGCCCATTTTTAAAATCTTTTAACCAACAAGTCTACATTTCAAGAATCTTCTGGCTTAGGAAGAAACATAACTGCACTTTGATGCTGACAATGACACATGTGCCTGTCCCTTTGAGACTAGAGCAATTTACTAGGGTGGAACACTGCAATTAAGGCAAGTGTGACGCCCGTGCCCTGGCCCAGCAATCAAGGAGACTCAATCCTTACCACTAACACCAGTGAGGGGGGGTCTCATATAGGAGGAAAGGATAACAAATACACACAGTAAAGTGCAATTTCCCTTAACAGCACACAGAGATCACAGTCAGTCTGGGGCTGGTCGCTCCCTTGCTCTCCAGGTCCCCAATAAGACTCCCCACTGGCACAGCTACAGGGTCCAGAACTCAGCCTAGTAGGCAATCTAAAACCTCCAGCACCCTCTCTGTCCAACCAGTGCTTCGTGTCCCTGCCCAAGTAGCTGACACACACACACTTTGAGAAGAGTTTATACAACCACACAGACACTACTGGAGAAGGCTGGCACAGGTTCTCCAGCCGTGCCCCTCTTTCCCCAGACTATACAGTACTATCAGCTGCCACCACCCACTAATACTTATCAGCTACTCAAAGGCCCTTAAAAGGGTGTCCAATTATTACTGTGCAATATTATTATCCAATTGGTAGTACAGCCCAGGGTTAAATCTATTGGAGTAGCTTTGTACAATTTTACCAAAGGCATGCAAGTACTCTAAAGAGCTTAAATTATCTCTACAAAAACAGCCACAGTTGAAAGGGTTTAAAAATATTTAATAACAAATAGTCAAAACACAAGACAATACTTTTTACTACACAGTGCTAGTCAAGAGTTCAGAGATCACAGAGAAAATAATTCAGTAGTACAGTTATGACATCACAGAAAAACACAGTCTAATCTTTTTAATTTCTAGCTATAAACACAAGTCTAAGATAAACTTATATGTAGAGCAAGACAGTGTGAATGAGTTGGATCGTCAAGACAAAAATGCGTAATGCTTTCCGATTCTCTCTGTTTTTAAAATCACATTCCTGGTTCACAATTACATCATTCTTCACACTTCCCTGGGTTCCCGAGCAAACAGAAACTACATTTACATTCTTCACCTCTGGGCAGAAACCCGATCAATAAAGGACATTTATGCATGCAAATTCTGGCCATTAACTCTGGCCCTAAAACAATAGGCAGGATGCCTCACTCTAGACTTACTGGCTCCGAGTTTTAACATCAAAGGGTCACAGCCTGCTTTACTTGGTCAGTAGAGTGCATTGTTGTTACATTTTTTCCAGTTCTACATGTAACACAGTTTTTACCATTTAAGACACAAGCCTGTGGTTTACATTAATATTTATAGATGACAGATAACAGAATTATCTCCAAAATTCTATCTGGCTATGATGGCAGCCTTCCCCTATCTTCACCCAATCTTCACATATCCCCCCAGAGAACTCAAGCTAGTTTTTCAAGTGACCCTTGAGAAATGCTGCTTGAGGGAGTGAGGTCTATCTGACTATACCTTACCTCGTTCCCTCTTTAGAGAGCTCATCTGCATTGGCATTGCTAATCCTACTGCGGTGCTACATGGACATATCATATGCTTGCAACCCCAGGCTCCATCTAGCAACTTGGCATTTTGCTGGCTGGCTCTGTTCAACCACGTTAGGGGGTTGTGATCTGTCATAACAGTGAATTTCCTTCCATACAGATAAGGCTGAAGTTTCTGCAGTGCCACACTATGTATAGACATTCCTTTTCTACAGCTGCATAGCATTCCTCCCTGGCTTTGAGCCTATGACTGAGACAAACCACTGGGTGCTCTTCTCCCTTTGAAGAAATCTGGCTAAGTACAGCCCCCACCCCATGGTTCGAAGCATCCACCTGCACAACAAATTCTTTGCTGTAATCTGGAGTGGCTAAAACAAGGGGTCCTCCCAAAGCTTATTTAAGCTTCTGGAGTGCCTGCTCACATGTTGGGGTCCACACTACCTTATCTGGCCTGTCCTTCCTGGTCAGGTCTGTGAGGGGAGCAGCTATGGTGCTATAACTGGGGACGAACTTTCTGTAGTACCCTGCTGTTCTAAAAATGCCCTCACCTGCTTTTTAGTAACAGGTGCAGGCCATGCCTGAATGGCTTCCACTTTTGCAGGTTCTGGCCTTATCTTACCACTCCCCACTCTATGTCCTAGGTAGGAGACCTCTGCCATACCCACCCATTTGCTCGGCTTAATGGTCAACCCTGCCCTCTGTAGTCTGCCCAGCAAGGTGCTCTGGCCAGGAATGGCTGTAGATGGCAATATCATCTAGGTAAGCAAGAGCAAACCTTCCTGCTAGGACATGATCTACCAGCCTCTGGAAAGTTGCTGGGGCATTCTTCATCCAAAGGGCATCTTTGTGAACTTGTACAAGCCAAAAGGAGTCACAAAGGCTGACTTCTCTCAAGCACTGGGAGTCAAGGGCACTTGCCAGTAACCCTTGGTAAGATAAATGGCTGTAAGATACTTAGCCCCACCCAGCTGCTCTAGGGCCTCATCTGTCCTAGGCATGGGGTAAGCAACTGACTCTGTGTGACTATTTAATTTCCTGTAGTCCACACAGAACCTGGTGCTGCCATCCTTCTTTGGCACCAACACCACTGGGGAGGCCCAGGGACTGCTGGACTCTTGAATCACCCCTAGTTCCAACATCTCCTGTACCTCTTCCCTCAGACTCTGTTTGACTCTCTCAGGCACTCTATAAGGAGCCTGCCTAATAGGACTTTTAGGGTCCTGTATCCATTTGGTGCTGTCCCAGGTGGGTGCACCCTGGTTTCCCAGTAAACATTTCCCCAAATTCCTGCAACACTGCTCAGATTTCTCGAACCTGGGTAGGAGATAGCTGCTAGGACATTGCTACCCCTTCCACCGAGTCTCACTGAGGAGATCAGTCCCCAGATCTCCCTCAGACTCCTCCTGCAATCCACTGCATATGCTCAGCACAAGGGCCTCCCTATCATGGTAAGGTTTCATCATGTTAACATGGTACAATTTGTGCCGCTGCCTTCTGCCTAGCAGTTCCACCATGTAGTTAACATCACTTAGCTTTCTTGCCACCTTGTAGGGTCCCTTCCAAGCTGCTTGTAGCTTGTTGTGTCTGACAGGAATGAGAACCATTACCTGCTGCCCCACAGCATACTCTCTAGCTCGAGCATTCCTGTCATACCACACCTTTTTTCTGTTTCTAGGCTTCTGCCAGGTTCTCCTAGGCCAAGCTCATGAGTTCCCTGAGCCTTGTCCTGAGGTTTAGGACATATGCCACAACAGACTCCTTGTGAGACTCGCACTCATCTTGAATTAAATCTAGAGGTCCCCTCACCCTATGACCATACAGCAACTCAAAAGGTCGAAAAACATGTGGATTCCTGGGGAACCTCTCTGTAAGCAAACAAAAGATGAGGCAAATATTTGTCCCACTCCCTCTAAAACTGATCTGAAAATGCCCGTAGCATGGACTTGATTGTAGAGTTTAACTTCTCAACAAGACCATTAGTCTGGGGATGGTAGGGGGTGGTTTTCATGTGCTTCACCCCACAGGACTTCCACAGACAAGCCAGCAGGTCTGACATGAAATTGGCACCTCTGTCAGTCAGTATTTCTTTTGGGAAACCTACCCTACTGAAAATCTCTAACAAAGCATTTGCCACCTCCTCTGCCTCAATGGAGGACAAAGCCACTGCCTCAGGGTATTGTGTAGCATAATCCACTACCACTAGGATATACTTTTTCCCATGGAACTTGGGGTACTCAGAGGACCCACAACATCCATAGCTACCCTCTGAAATGGCTCTTCAATCATAGGCAAAGGCATAAAAGGAGCTCTCACCTTGTCTCCTGCCTTGCCTACCTTTTGGCACTGCTCACAGGTCCTGCAGTACCCTGTTACATCTCTGGAAATTCCAGGCCAATGTAAGTTCTGCATAACATGCCTCTTTGTACATTTTGTACCCATATGACCTGCAAAGGGAATATCATGGGCTATGGCTAGAATCGCCAGATGGTAGGTTCTAGGCACTACAAAATGCTGTACTCGCTCACCTTCTAGCCCTCCCTCAGGGGTCCACTCTCTGTATAGTAACCCTTTGTCCCAGGATACAGATTCCCCCTTTCCTTGAGAATCAGGTGCCTCCCTAGCTACCTGCCTTGCAATGTAGGGTCTGAGAGCTGAGCCTGTCTCAACTCTCTCCTTATAACCCTTCTCAGCTCCCATTCCACAGGAAGACTGGCATCTCGGACAGTGGTGCCTCACTGTCAGCCTGGGTACTACTACTCACCTCTACATTTGCAGTTACTCTGTTCAAGGGACCATCAGTACCCACAAGCAGCTGTGGCTCACCTTCAGTCTCACTGCTACAGGGTAGCTCCCTCCCTGAAGTAACCTCCTCACCAGTCCTGGCTGTAAGCATGCAGTCTGTCTGGGTCTCCCCCAGGCTACCAGACTTACCTGCTTGTCTCCAAGCCTGACTGAGTGTAAAGTACAGTTGTGTACACTTACCATAAATGTAGATGTTCGAGTGTATTCACTGTTGCAGTCATCACAGTTCGGTTATCTGCTTGCAGTAGCCCTCAGTCGGCCTGATTATCAAAGTCTTGGGCCCTACGTCGGTTGCTGTCTCAACTTCCATGACGTCAGGTAGTCGGGGGTATAAAGCATGCAGCTGATACCATTACATCAGTTATTCTTGCCCCAGACATCAGGTGCCCCCCTTAATGGGAAGCAATTAAATATATATATATATATATATATATATATATATATACAATATATATATATATGTATACAAGGTTATACTTCCAACAAAAATGCAAATACACCAAAATGCTTTTAAGTATAGTACAGGAGAATAGAGGTATAGCCAAAAGAATTCAGGGGGCTGAGGGGAGGCTAACCAGGACTGCAACAGTGAATACACTTGAACATCTACATTTATGGTAAGTGTACACAACTGTACTATGTTCTTCGTGTTTCACTGTTGCAGTCATCACATTTGGGTAGATTCCCAAAGCTAAGGATGGGGGGAGGAATTTAGATAGCATTAGGACCAGCTATAAGGCCCTGCAAGACTGCAGTGGCAAAGCCAGCTCTGGATTTAGAGACAATTGGCAAATGGTAATGCTTGGTGAAAGTATATACAGAACTCCAGATAGCAGCTTCTAGGATGTCTCTAGTAGGGGCACCTCTGAGAAAGGCTGTAGAGGTAGATGTGGCCTTGGTTGAATGGGGTCTAATCCCCTGTGGGATAGGCTTTTCATGGTGCTTACAGCAGAAATGAATGCAATGGCCTATCCGTTTAGAAATGGTTTGCTTTGAAATAGCCTTCCCCTCTGCCCCTGCAGCAAATGCCACAAGCAGTTGTTCAGATTTCCTTTGAGGTTTAGTCCTGTCCAAGTAAAATCTAAGTTGTCTATGCATATCTAAGGAGTGCAGTATCCGTTCCCCTTTGTTGTGTGGATTAGAAAAGAAGGCTGGAAAATGAATGGACTGATTAAGAGCCACACTGGATACCACCTTGGGCATGAAAGAAGGATTGGTCCTGAGGACACCCTGTCTGCATGAAAGATGATGAAAGGCTCCACTGCCATAAGGGCTTGTAGTTCAGACACCCTTTCTTGCTGAAGTGATTGCTAAAAGGAAAGCCGTTTTCCAAGAAAGGAATTTTAACTCTGCTGTTGCAGGTGGCTCAAAAGGAGGAAGAGTGAGTTTTTCCAATACAAAATTAAGGTCCCAGGCTGGAGTCGGGGGCTCTCCTGGGTGGTCTTAAGTTTTGGCCTCTCTGAGGAACTGCTTGAGCAGTGGGTGCGAAAAGAGGGGTGGGTTCTGTGTTGTAATGAGCTGAAATGGCTGAGGTGTGAATTTTGATGAAGGAAAAAGAAAGGCCCCTGTGAAGCATCTCAGTTAAGTATTGAAGAATCTGAGGTAAACTGGGTGCTGCTGTGGCTATCCCTCGAGTTTGGTTCCAGGCACAGAATAGTACAGTTGTGTACATTTACCATAAATGTAGATGTTCCGAGTGTATTCACTGTTGCAGTCATTACATTTGGGTAATCTGCTGGCAGTTGCCCTCAGTCGGCCTGAAAAACAAAGTCTTGGGTCCTGCGTCGGTTGCTGTCTCCTCCTTCTATTAAGTCAGGTCGTCAGGGGTATAAAACATGCAGCCGACGCCATTTTATTTAGTTTTTCTTGCCCCAGATGTCAGGTGCCCCCAAATGGGGAGCAAAAAAAAAATATATATATATATATATATATATATATATAAATAAACAAACAGAAATATATGTAAATGCACTTTTAGCAACATAAACTTTACCTTCATCTAAAAGCAAATACACCACAAAGGCTTTAGAATGTAGTGAAGGATAGAAAAAGGGGGATGGCGGGTGGGTAACCCGGATTGCAACAGTGAATACACTCGAACATCTACATTTATGGTAAGTGTACACAACTGTACTATGTTCTTCGTGTTTCACTCTTGCAGTCATTACATTTGGGTAGAATCTCAAAGCTATGGATAGGAGAATGGAACTAAATAGCATTAGGAGCGGCTATAAGGCCCTGCAGAACTGCAATGGCAAAGCCTGCCCTGGATTTGGAGAAGAGAGGCAAATGATAATGCTTTGTGACGGTATGAACAGAACTCCAAGTAGCAGCTTCTAGAATGTCTTTGGTTGGAACTCCTCTGAGAAAGGCTGCTGAGGTAGAGGCAGCTCTGGTGGAATGTGACCAGATTCCCTGGGGTACAGGTTTACCATGATGCAAGTAGCAGAAACGAATGCAGTGGCTTATCCACTTAGAAATGGTCTGCTTTGATATAGCCTTCCCCTCTGATCCTGAAACAAATTCCACCAGTAGTTGCTCAGACTTTCTTTGAGATTTGGTCCTGTTTAAGTAGAATCTTAGTTGTCTGTGTATGTCCAATGAGGAATCCGCTCCCCCTTGTTCTGCAGATTTGGGTAAAAAGTTGGCAGGTGAATAGTTTGGTTAAGAGCCACACTGGATACCACCTTAGGCATAAAGGAAGGATTGGTCCTGAGGGACACCCTGTCCGGGTAAAATGTAATAAAAGGCTCCACAGCCAAGAGGGCCTGCAGTTCTGAAACCCTTCTTGCTGAAGTGATTGCCAGAAGTAAAGCTGTTTTCCAAGATAAAAACTTTATATCCGGAGTATTCTGTCATGAGCATGACAGCAAGAAGGACCAAAAGGAGGCAGGGTGAGTTTTTCCAGCACAAATCTCCCACAAGATCTTCTGGGAGGCCTTAAATTTTTGGCTCCTCTAAGATACTGTTTTAGCAGAGGATGAGAAAAGATGGGAGGCTCGAGGATGAGAAAAGATGGGGGGCTCTGTGTTGTAATGAGCCGAGATGGCAGAGGCATGGATTTTTATTGAAGAGAAGCATCTCAGTGCATCTCAGTCAAGTACTGTAAAATCTGACAGATATTTGGTTTTGCAGTGTCCGTTCCTTGTGCTTGGTTCCAAGCACAGAATCTTTTCCATTTATCAGCATAAGATTTTCTAGTACTAGGCCTTCTGGCTTCCAAAATGACATCCATAACAGATTTACTGAGAGGTGTTGTTTGAATAATTACATGATCAGCCATGCTGCAAGGTTCAGAGTATGCAGAATTTGATTGTTCTGCCGAGACAGTAGATTAGGTATTTCAGGCAAGTTCCAAGAGGGGAGTTGAGACATATTCCTTAGAATTGAGTAGCAGTGCTGGCGAGGCCTGTCCGGAGCAATTAGGATCATTTTTGTTTTTTCCTGTCTGACCTTTAGTAAGACCTTGGAAAGAAGAGGCAAAGGGGGAAAGGCGTAGATTGATAGGTTTTTCCAACTGAAGGATAGGGCATCCACTTTCCATGCTTGTCTGTGATAAGTCCTTGTGCAGAATTTGTCCAGTTGATAATTTTGAGGGGAGGCAAATAGATCTATGTCTGGGCTCCCTCATTTCTGTGTTACCATGCTGAAGACTTGTGGATACAGTTTCCACTCATATGGGTCCATAAGATTTCTGCTTAGGTCGTCTGCCAGAGTATTTTGTTTTCCTGGTAGGAGCTGAGCTTGAAGATGTACTTGGCAAGTCAAGGCTGTGTTCCACAATGCCATGGCTAGTCTGAAAAGGGGATAGGAATGTGTACCCCCCTGCTTGTTTATGTACCACATAACCGTGGTGTTGTCCGTCTTTATCAGTAGTTGTCCTGGATGAAGTAAGTCCTTGAAGGCTGACAGGGCATTCTGAACAGCTAGCATCTCTTTCTGGTTGATATGCAGATGCATTTGTTTTGGGCTCCATATGCCCTGAATGCATCTCCCCGCCAGGTGGGCCCCCCAAGCATAGTCTGATGCATCTGTAGTTAGGGTTTGGGTGGCAGGGGGTAGAGTGAATGGCAGTCCCTTGTCTTGGTGGCATGTCTCTGCCCACCAAAGAAACTCCTGTTGTAGGCAGGAGATGAGAGGGATCATTGTTTCCAGACTGTGACTATGTTGACTCCATAAACTTTTTAGGTACTACTGAAGGTTCCTCATATGCAGTCTTGCTTATGGAATCAGTAGAATACAGGATGCCATGAACCCCAAAGCCTGCAGAATTTGTCTTGCAGATAACTGGGTTTTTGTTGCCATCTGTTTGAAGTATACAGTCAGTTGCCTTTGTTTGTCTGGCGTAAGGTAAGCAATCTGGGCAGTTGTATTCAAGCTTGCACCCAGGAATGTAATTTTTTGAGAGGGTACCAGTTGTGATTTCTTTTTGTTTATTGTGTACCCTAGGCATGTTAGAAGCCTTTTTACAAATGCCAGAAGTTGAAGAATAATGTCCTTGTTTTCTGCTTGAATGAGACAGTCGTCCAAGTAAGGATAAATTTGTATGCTTCTTTGTCTGCAAAATGCAATTACTGGTGCCAGGCACTTTGTAAAGACCCTGGGCGCAGTAGATAAGCCAAAGGGCAGTGCAGAGAATTGGTAATGCATAAAACCTGCCTTGAAGCAGAGGTATCTTCTGCACGATTCCCTTATTGGGATATGCAGGTATGCCTCTTTTAAAGTCACTAACCAAGTGTTCTTGCACAGCATAGGCAGTAGCGGTTGTAAAGTCAGCATTTTGAATTTTGGAATGTCCAGAAACGTGTTCAAAAATCGATAAGTTCAGTACTGGATGCCAGGCATTTTTCTGGGTACCAGGAACAGCCTTGAATAAAAACCTTGTCCTTTTTCCTGTTCTGGCACTGGCTGAATAGCCCCCATATACATGAGAGATGTAACTTGTTTCTGAGCCTCTGCCCATTGATTTTGTGGCAGATCTGGCCAACCGTTTGGAATTGGCAAAGTATGGAAATGAAATCTGTACCCCTGGTATACTATGTTTTAATACCCATTTGTCCTGAGTAATTAACTGCCAATTTTGAGAATGAAGTGCTAATTTCCCCCCAAGTGCTTGGTGATGGTAGATGGAAGTCATTGAGACTGCTTACTGTAGGGTTGTTCTTTGTTTCCTCCAGATTTGGAGGTGGAGGCACCCCATTGCTTTGACCTGTAAGAACCCTGTGATTGGTATCTAGAGCCTTTTGAGTGCCTGGATTTGCCTTGAGAGGCTCTGTTGGACTCAGGAAAGGACCAATTTTTAGTAGGCCAGTGCCTACTGAATCTGGGAGGCTGCACTTGTAAGAAATATTTTACAGTTTGCATAGATTTAGCTTCGTCTTCCATTTTCTTTAAAACCTCTTCTGCCTTATTACCAAAGACAGTATCATGCTGTAAAGGGGCATCCAACAATTTAGCTTTAACATGATCAGGCAGATTTTGCTCCTTGAGCCAGGCATGCCTTCTAATCACAGATCCAGTAACTGCAGCCCTGCAAGAGGCCTCCAAGGAATCAAAACCACATGGCAAAGTATGCTTTCCAACCTGTTCTGCTGCATGCAATAATTCCTGTAATTCTTTATTTTCCACACAATCAGAAATCAACATAATTTTCTGTTTTAATAGGCCCATAACATGCTGTTGATAAAGGCCCTAATTGCCAAGGTTGCAGATGTATAAACCTTCTTTTCCCATCTATCCAGCGCTCTGGATTCTCTATCAGAGGGGGTAGGATTTTTGGCTGTAGAGGCCTTTACACCTTTGGGACCATGTGAGATAGTTTCAGGAGCAGCAGGATTTTTGAATAGAAATTTGTGGGAGTCAGGAACCCTGTAATATCTGTCTGGCTTACTAGGAGCCGGAGGTAGGGAATCAGGAGCCATGCTTGATTCCGAAAACATATCAACAATGTCTAATACAGGAGGTATAGCCAAAGACCTATGCAGAGGAAGAAGAAGGAAATCCCTAAGCCTCTTTTTTGATTCAGAGAAATCCTGACTCTCCCAATGAAAATGTTCCCTTAAAGTATGCAAGGTTTCTCCAAAAGAATAATCCTCAGGAGGAGATGCAGATGGGATGGATTCTTCTGCATTTGAATCCTCATACAGTAGTATAGAAAATTCCTGATCAGAAGAGGAATCGGAAGAAATAGAAACCTGATCTGAAGATTCATAATCGGTGTCTTGCCTAGGCCTCTTAGCAGGGGAGGGGGGTTGGGAACCCCTGATCAAGGTAATTAAGTCCTCAGCCATTTTGATCATCTGTTTTTTAGGCATAGGGGCCTGAGCACATGGCTCATGCGTCATTTTTTTAGACTTAGAAGTCGTTTTTTATTTTGTTTTTGTAGCTGGCATCGGTTTTATATACAAATGTTGAGGCCTGAAAACACCCTCAGAAGCCGGTGCCTGCTCAGCGTCTCCAGACCCATCTAAGGGAGAGACATCCGTGGGTTGAATACTCTGGGAATCTCCCGGCATACCGGACTCCGCATGGGTCTCGGTAGAGGCCTGTGACTCAAAAGTAGCGGGTATCAGGGGCTGCGAAAGCTCCTCACCGACTACCGGCGAATTGGCGACTGGCTTAGGAGAAGCTTCATCGTCGGTTTTGGACCTTGATGGTCTGTCTCTGTCTTTTTATTTGCATTTTTTGTGAACTCAGTTAGTCGGATTGCTATCCGACGACATTTCAGGGTAATTAAATCTGGATCCAAAATATTTTGATGCAAAAATATACCAATGCTTAATAGTGCGTTGGTTAAATCTAGCACAAAACCGACAGCAAGGCATGTTATGATCTGGGCCTAGGCAAGGAATACAGTACAAATGAAAATCCTTAGGAGGTATTTGCTTCCCACAAGTAATGCAATTATTAACTTTTACTCACATCGGTAAGGAGCAAGAAAAAGTTTCCCCAACGGGGTATTTAGCTTTAATTGAAGACTTCGGTTCTGAAACTCGAATGCGAAAATTTCAGGAGTCGGCCGACCGGCAAGAAAGACTAAATAAAATGGCGTCGGCTGCATGTTTTATACCCCTGACGACCTGACTTCATGGAAGAAGAGACAGCAACCAACGCAGGACCCAAGACTTTAAGTTATTCAGGCCGACCGAGGACAACCTGCCGGCAGATTACCCAAATGTAATGACTGCAACAGTGAAACACGAAGAACATCCTTTCCATTTTTCAGCATAAGATTTTCTAGTACTAGGCCTCCTTGCTTCCAAAATGACATCCAACATTTGTTTACTGAGGGTGGTAATGGAGAGATTAGGTAATTAGCCAAGCTGCCACGTTCAGGGTTTGAAGCTGAGGGTGCAGAATCTGGCTCTCCTGCTGAGACAGCAGGATAGGGGTCTTGGATAGGTGCCATGGGGCCAGCTGTGACACACTGCGCAACAGGGGGTACCAGTGTTGGTGTGGCCAGTCTGGTGCAATCAGTATTATCCTTGGTTTGTCCTGTTTGATCTTCAGTAGTACTTTGAAGAGGAGAGGCAGAGGAGGAAAGGCATAAACTGATACATTTTTCCAGCTGAAGGACAGAACATCCACTTTCCAAGCTTGTTTGTGGGGAGTCCTTGTGCAGAATTTGTCCAATTGGTAGTTCTGGGGGGAGGCAAACAGGTCTATATCTGGGCTCCCCCATTTGCTTGTGAACTTGTTGAAAATCTTTGGTTCCAGTTTCCACCCGTGTGGGTCCATGAGATTTCTGCTTAGTCCGTCTGCCAGTGTATTCAGTTTTCCTAGCAGGAATTGAGCTTGTAGTTGCACTTGGTAGCTCAAGGCTGTGTTCCACAGAGCCATGGCTAGTCTGCAGACGGGGGTAAGAATGTGTACCCCACTGCTTATGTACCACATAACCGTGGTGTTGTCCATCTTTACCATTAGTTGTCCTGGAAGAATGTGGTCCTTGAAGGCTGTCAAAGCATTCTGTACAGCTAACATTTCTTTTTGATTGATATGCAGGTGCATTTGACTTGGGTTCCATTTGCCCTGAATGCACTTCCCTGCCAGGTGAGCCCCCCATGCATAGTCTGATGCGCCTTAGTTAGGGCTTGGGCGGCAGGAGGTAGGGTGAATGGCAGTCCTTGTTTTGCTGGCAGGCCTCTGCCCACCAAAGGAACTCCAGGTGTAGACAAGGTATGATAGGAATCATTGTTTCCAGGCTGTGACAATGTTGACTCCATAGACTTTTTAAGTACCACTGAAGTTTCCTCATATGCAGTCTTGCATATGGAATTAGAAGAATGCAAGAGGCCATGAACCCCAAGGCTTGCAGTCTTTGTCTTGCAGATAGCAGGATTTTTGTGGCCACTTGTTTGAAGTAAGTTGCTTTTCTGGTGTGAGGAAAGCCATCTGGGCAGTTGTATTCAAGCTTGCACCCAGGAATGTAATCTGTTGAGTGGGTACCAGTTGTGATTTCTTTTCGTTTATGGTGTACCCCAGACAAAGTTAGAACCCTTTTTACAAACACCAGATTATAAGTATAGCCTGGTTTTCTGCCTGAATTAGACAATCGTCCAAGTATGGATATATTTGAATATTTCTTTGTCTGCAAAATGCAATTACTGGAGCCAGGCACTTTGTGAATACCCTGGGCGCAGTAGAACTGATAATGCAAACAGCCTGCTTTGAAGCGTAGGCATCTTCTGCAAGATTTCCCGATTGGGATATATAGGTAAGCTTCTTTTAAATCTAGAGTTGCCAACCAGGCATCTTTGCCTAGCATAGGAAGTAACTGGTGAAGAGTCAGCATCTTGAATTTTGGAATATCCAGAAAGGTGTTTAGAGTAGACAGGTCCAGAACTGGACGCCAAGATTTGTCTTTTCTTAGTACCAGGAAAAGCCTGGAATAGAAACCTTGTCCCTTTTCCTCTTCTGGTACCGGTTGATTAGCCCCCATGTTTAAGAGGGAAAGTACTTGTTTCTGAGCCTCTGCCCTCTGATTTGGGGGCAGGTCTGGCCACCCGTTTGGGGTTGGCAACATTTGGAAATGAAATCTGAATCCCTGGGACACTATGTTTAAAGCCCATTTTTCCTGGGTTCTGAGTTCCCAGTTTTTTGCAAGAAGAGCAATCTTTCCCCCCAAAGGGGCGACTGAAAGTAAGTGCTTTGCAATTTTGAAGAAAAGTCATTGAGGCTGTTTACCATAGGGGGTTGTCTTGTTATTTCCAGATTTGGAAGTGGATGCCCCCCATTGCTTAGTTCCGAGAGTCCCTCGGGAATGAAACCTGGCGCTTAGTGTGTCTGGGTTTGGTTTGAGTGGATCTGGAAGGAGCTGGAAAGGACCAATTCTTAGTAGGCCAGTGCCTACTAAATCTTGGAGGTTGCACTTGTAAGAAATCTTTTACAATTTGCATAGATTTAGCTTTATCTTCCATCTTTTTTAGAACTTCTTCAGCCTTATTGCCAAACAGGCGGTCCTGATTTAAAGGAGCATCCAACAATTTTGCTTTAACATGATGAGGCAGAGATTGCTCCTTAAGCCAAGCATGCCTTCTAAGCACAGACCCAGTAACAGCAGCCCTGCAAGAAGCCTCCAAAGAATCAAAACCACATTGTAAAGTATGTTTTCCAACTGGTTCAGCTGAATGTAGTAAATCCTATAAATCCTTATTTTCCACACAGTCAGAAATCAACATTATTTTCTGTTTAAGCAGTCCCATGATATGCTGTTGATATTTTAGCATATGGAATTGACAGTTTAAAGCCCTGATTGCCAAGGTTGCAGAAGTATAAACCTTTTTACCCCATCTATCCGGCGCCCTGGAGTCTCTATCAGAAGGGGTAGAATTTTTTGCAGTAGAAGCCTTAATGCCCTTGGGCCCCTGAGAAATGGTTTCAGTGTCCACAACAGGATTTTTGAAAAGGAATTTGTGGGATTCAGGATCCCTGTGGTATCTGTCTGATTTACTAGCCCGGAAGCAGGGAATCAGGGAATCAGGGGCCATACTGGATTCCGAAAACACATCATCAACAATGTCTAGTACTGGAGGTATAAGCCAAAGGCCTATACTGAGGAAGAAGGAAATCCCCAAGCCTCTTTTTGGATTCAGAAAAATCCTGACTTTCCCAGTGGAAATGCTCCCTTAAGGTATGTAAAATTTCCCCAAAAGAAAAATCCTCAGGGGGAGAAGCAGAGAGAATGGAATCCTCTGCATCAGAGTCCTCATAATTAGGTATGGACAAATCCAGGTCATTAGAAGAGTCACAAGAAAGAGTCCTGTTCAGAAGATTCATAGTCAAGTTCAGCCCTAGGCCTCTTAGAAGGGGGGGGGGGTTGACTACCCATGATTAGAGTAATTAAATCTTCAGCCAATTTGATCATTTTTAGGCATAGGGGCCTGAACATGTGGCCTGGGTGTTCATTTTTTAGACACAGATCGAGATTTAGGCCTTAGTATTGAAGGTGGAGTCGGTTTAATATGCAAGTCTGTAGCCTGAATACACCCTCAAAGGCCGGTGCCTGCACAGTGGCTCCGGACCCATCCAAGGTAGACACATCCACGGGTTCCATAGGTGAAGCATCTCGCGGCATACTAGACTCCGAATGGGTCTCAGTAGAGGCCTGCGAATCAGAAGTAGCGGGTATCAGGGGCTGCAAAAGCGCCTCACTTAGTACCGGCGAACTGGCGACTGGCTTAGGAGAAGCGTCGTCGGCAGTTTTGGACCTCAACGGCCTGTCTCTGTCTTTTTCTTTGCATTTTTTCGGTATTCCGGTAGTCAGATGGCTAACCGACGTCATTTCTGGATAACTAATCTGAGAACCGAAATATTTAGAAGCAAAAATGTACCGACAACGGATAGTGCACTGATTAAATAAAGCACAAAACCGACAGCAAGGTACGTCATGGTCAGGGCCTAGGCAAAGAATACAGTACAAATGAAAATCCTTATGAGGTATTTGCTTCCCACAAGTAATACAATTATTCGCAATTATTAACTTTTACTGACATCGGTAAGGAGCAAGAAAAAGTTTCCCCAATGGGGTACTTAGCTTTTAGTTGAAGATTTTGGTTCTGAAACTCGAAAACGAAAATTTCAGGAGTCGGCCGACCGGCACTTACGAACTGTTTCCGGTTCGGGCACCGCGCAGCAAGAAAGACTGATGTAATGGCATCGGCTGCATGTTTTATACCCCTGACGACCTGATGTCATGGAAGAAGGGACAGCAACCGACGCAGGACCCAATACTTTGTTAATCAGTCAACTGAGGGCAACCTGCCAGCAGATTACTCAAATGTAATGACTGCAACAATGAAACATAAAGAACATCACATGGGATTTCCTACCCTTAGTCTGCCCAAATACCAGATATTTTCTTTTTTCCTGAGCTCAGTGGACACCCTCCTCTCCAACATCAAGCCATCAATGGATAAAGGATTGTTGGCATGTGACATTTCTTCAGGTTTTTCTTTCACTGTTGCAGTAACAACACTTGGGAGGATTCCCACAGCTATAGAAAAAGTAAAGTTGGCAGAAAGAATCTTATGACCTGGAAATAAGTTCTTGCAAGATTGCTGAGGTGAAGCCAGCTCTAGCTCTAGGAGGCAGAGGATAGATTGTAGTCCTTTGGAAAAATGCAAACAGAGGACCAGGTGACTGCCTCCGGAATGGACTAGGCAGACACCCTCCCATAAAGGCAGTGGAAGCTCCAGAGGGTTGGGTGGAATGTGTCCTGAAGTGCTCAGACACCCTTTTGCCAGACTGCGTTTAACAAAATGGCAATATAGTTAGAAATCCAATTAGAAATGGCTTGCTTGCCAATAGCTTTCCCTTCTTTGTTAGCTGCAAAGGCTATAAATAATTGGTCAAATTTGTTGAGGCTCTTAGTGTTATGCAGATAAAAATCTGAGCTGCCTGTGCACATCCACGGAGTGTAGGGCTCTTTCTCTTTTGTGGATAAGGAAAGATAACAGGTAAATGTATAGCCTGGTTAAGAGAAACTTCCTTGACTACTTTAGATGTAAAGGAAGGATTAGTTCTCAGGGAGACTCTATGTTTATGAAACCTGAGAAAGAGTTCCCTACATACAAGTGCCTGAAGCTCAGAAATCCTTCTGCCTGAAGAGATCAACACTAATAGGGTAGTTTTCCATGAGGAAAATTTGATGTCTGAGGAAGTTCACAAAGACTGCATCCCAAGATATGGCAAGGGCCCTCCTAGGGCATCTTAAATGAATGATACCCTTGAGGAATTGCTTCACTACGAGGTGGGGAAAATACAGGAGGCTACAAAGGCAAGCAGGTGGAGATAACCAAGGTATGGATTTAGTGGAGGATTAGAAAAGTCCCTTAGAAAAAAAGTTCTATCAAGTATAACAAAACAAAGGGAGGGTATTTGTAAAAGTTGCTACCACTTAAGACTGGCACCAGCGAGAGAATCCCAATCCTTTCCATTAAGAGATGAAACTCTTCCTGTTGCTGGGTCTCCTGGACTATTTGGGGATGAGGAAGATGTCCTTGTTAAACATCAGGCTAGAAGGATGAAAATCACATCTTCCACCCTACAAGTTATTAAGATGGGGTATATTGTAGCCCCTTGCTGGGTTATGATACCCCCCCCCAATGGAAGCAACCATGGTTCTTCTTGGATGTGCAGAATAGAATGTGGAACCAGTGCTGCCTGTGCCAGAAGAGTGCTACTAGGATCATCCTCAGTCTGTCTTCTCTGATTTTCAGAAGTACCCTGGGGATGAGGGATAGAACAGGAAAAACATACAGAAATAGACCTGTCCATGGAAAGGAGAAAATTAGAAGTTATGTCCTTACCATAACGTTCCATGTGGAGTGTTCATCTCGCCTTTGTTCTTACACCTGGGTTCGGAGCCGATCCTCGGCTCCGTGTCGGCCGCTTGCAAGCTCTGCATCGAGAAGAAGCTCGAGACCAACCTAACTCCCACAATCCCCCTCTGCCTTTACCTCAGATCTAGTTTGCAAGCAAACCAGAAGTCAGAGAGAGAAACATACTCATGCAAAAACTACATAACTGCAAGAACACTTATACCTATATATACATATGTACATACATATATACACAACAACTGCGAATGCAGAAGCAGAATAAACCAGACCAGGCACCAAACTGCGTTCTTCCTGAGGGTGGGAGGGTGGGAATGTAAGAACAAAGGCGAGATGAACACTCCACATGGAGCGTTATGGTAAGGACATAACTTCTAAATGTGAGAGTGTTCGATCTCGCTTGTTCTACACCTGGGTAGCGCCCTAGCTCCATGTTCCTGAGGAACTCACGGAGAACGTTCTTGAGCACAGTGGAACCAAAGGTTGCCCTATCCCTAGAAACCTTGTCCACCTTGTAATGAGAAATGAATGTATGTGGTTTAGACCAAGTGGCAGCTGCACAAATAGTGTCTAATGGTAAACGAGCTGCATGAACCAGGGATGTAGATACTGATCTTGTAGAGTGTCCTTTGGGTTTGAAAGGTAAGGTTTGTTCCGAAGTAGCATAAACAAATATAATGCAATCAGTTAGCCATTTGGAAAGGGTTCGTTTGGTAACTGCTACACCTTTCCTGCTGTCCGCAAAGGCTATAAAAAGTTGATCTGATTTCCTGTGATCCTTTGTTCTATCCAAATAAAATCTAAGTTGTCTATGAACATCCAACTTGTGTAACATATACTCTAACTTATTGGAGTGATTTTTGAAAAAGGTAGGGAGTTCAATGGATTGATTAATGTTATTAATAGAACAGACTTTGGGGAGAAAGGATGGATTAGTGCGAAGAGATACTCTGTCAGAGTGAAAAATCAGATAAGGGTGCTTAATAGAAAGAGCCTGAAGCTCTGACACCCGTCTAGCCGATGTAATGGCCACCAAAAAGAGGGTCTTCCACGACAAATACTTCAATGGACAAGAGGAAGCCGGTTCAAACGGAGGCAACATCAATTTAGACAATAAAAGGTTCAGATTCCAAGGAGATGTAGGAGTTCTAACTGGTGGTCTAATATGGAAAGATCCTTTTAAAAAGGCCTTACAAAGTCTGTGGGCCATAATAGGTGCCCCACATTCTTCCACATGAACGTTGGAAATGGCAGCCAATTGCACTCTTAAAGTGGCAGGAGAAGCTTCTTGGTGGAACAACTCTGTTAAAAACTCCAAGATCTTGTTTAAGGGAGCCATAACAGGATCCAAATGCTGTGTATTTGCCCAAAAAAAAAAAGCGCTTCCATTTACTAGTGTAGGTCTTTGTAGTGGAAGCTTTATGAGAAGCCACTAGTATATTCTGAACTGCAGGTGAAAGATGATCAGACCTGGCTAAGTAGGGAAGCGGAGCAGCCAAGCTGCTAGATGGAGCGAGGAGAGCGAAGGGTGGGGAGCCCCTGACGAGTGGGTTAGTAGATCTGGCTCCGGGTCCAGGATCCAGGATCCAGGGTCCCCGAATGCGGTGTGCCCGAAGAAAGGGAAACCAAATTTGACGAGGCCAGAATGGGGCAATGAGGATAATCGTCCTTTGCAGGTTGTTGGCTTTCTGCAGAAACTTCGCCATCAGGGGGAAGGGAGGAAAAGCGTACAGGAGACCCGGGGGCCAATCGTGAACCAGCGCGTCCCTGGGGACTTCCCCTGGAGGGGGTAACAGGGCAAAGTAGCTCCTGCATTTGGCGTTCATTGGAGACGCAAAAAGATCGCAGGACGGCTGGCCCCACTTGCGAAAAATCGCAACTGACTGTTTTAGGGACCACTCGTGAGGCAACAGGATTGCTCTGCTCAGCCTGTCGGCTATGACGTTGGATGACCCCGGGATGTGCGTTGCAATCAGAAAGCGACCCGTGGACTCCGCCCATTGCCAGATTCTCATGGCCTCTCTGCATAGCTGATAAGACTTGGATCCCCCTTGTTTGTTTATGTACCAGACTACGGACATGTTGTCCGTCTGAACTGCAATAGTCCCTAGAGGAAGAAGGGGAGCAAAGTGTTGCAACGCTAGAAACACTGCCCTCAACTCTAGGACATTGATGTGCAGATTGTACCAATGGTCCATTCGCCTTGGACTGTCTGTCCCTGAAAGATGCCCCCCACCCTATCAGGGAAGCGTCCGTGGTCACCGTAGCTGTCGGCGTGGGTAGCACAAATGGTCTTCCGCCAGAAAGGTTGCAAGTCTGAAGCCACCAGTCTAGGTGTGATTTGCATGTATTTGTGATCAGAATTTCGTGTGTCAGAGGTAGCTGTTGGAACGACCATTGTGCAAACAGTAGCCATTGTAGAACTCTCATGTGCAGTCTTCCCAATGGTATCGCAATGAGAGAAGCTGCCATGAGACCCAAAACCTTCAGAACCAGTTTTGCTGGGGACTTTCTGGATGACAGAAGGAGAGAAATGTGGCTTTGTAGTGAGGCTATCCTTTCTGGAGGAAGTCTTAGAATTAAATGATGCGTATCCAATTCTGCTCCTATGAATGAGATATGCTGTGATGGCTGTAATGAAGATTTTTCGAAATTTACGGAAATTCCGAGATGAACACAAAGCTGTAGTGTGTAATCCCTGGCCTGAACTAGTTGACGCTGGGTGGTGGCAGAAAGGAGCCAGTCGTCCAGATACGGAAACACCTGGAATCCTAGGCGTCTCAGGTGAGACGCCACCACTGCCATGCATTTGGTGAAAACCCTGGGGGCTGAGGTCAGACCAAAGGGCAGGGCTCGAAACTGAAAGTGGCTGGCTCCCAGCCAGAAGCGCAAGTGATCCCTGGACGCCCTGGCCATTTTGATGTGGTAGTATCGTCCTTCAGATCTATTGAGCACATCCAGTCGTCCTTCTGTAAAAATGGAAGGATCGATTGAAGCGTGACCATTCGGAACTTTTCTTTCTTGACGAAGGTATTGAGGTTGCTTAGGTCCAGAATCGGCCTCCAGTCCCCTGTCTTCTTTGGAACTAAAAAGAACCTTGAGTAAGTTCCGAATCCTCTTTGGTCCGCCGGGACTGGTTGGATGACTCTTTTTTCTAGCAGCTTTGAAATTTCTATAGCTGCAGGGTCTCGCAGATGGGGCGGTACATCTGGGAGTCTTCTCTTTGGAATTGGGGGCAATAGGAAGGGTATTCTGTAGCCTCTGGTAACAACGCTTTTTACCCAGTTGTCTGATGTAAGATTTTGCCAGGCCTGAGGGTATAAAGCTAAGCGACCCCCGACTGCCTCCAGAGCAGGCAGTCGGGCCTCCTCTCAGGAGTGCTGGAAAGGTTTTCCAGGGGGTGTATCCCTGTCACCTTGGTTTTGCGGACCCCCTCTGCCGCCAGGACGGCGTCTTCCACATCTGCCTCCTCCTCTGCCTCTAGAGGGGGCATCACCCTGTGTGCCTGGGAAAGATCCTTGGGGTTTTCGAAACCACATTTTTCCACCACGTTGCCCTTTGGGGTACGGTCTGGATGGGGTGGAAAAACGGACTCAGACAGAGTCTTTCCCTCCTGCTCACACCGGGTAAGGGTCTCCTTTACTTTAGGGCCAAAGAGAGTGGCACCATCAAATGGGGCGTTAGTAAAGGAAGACTTGAAGGCTTCCGCAAAAGAACATAAGCGCATCCAGGATTGTCTACGAAGAGCAATCGCTGAAGCTGCTGCCCTACTCGATCCTTCGGCTGCGTATGAGATCAGCCTCATGGACGAGTTTACAATGGATGTAAGGGTATTGAGATGTGCCGTAACTTTTTCTGAAATAGCAGCATCTGTAGTACCCTGGAGGGTATCTCCTAACTCTTTGATTAGATCCCTCTGTAGCCATGTGAAGTGAGTCAAGTAGTTCAGGGATCGCATAGAAAAAGCCGCTGAACTAAAAATGCGCTTCCCATACCTGTCCATAGTCCTAGAATCTTTGTTAGGCGGATGGACAGATGAGGAAGATTCAGACATCTCCTTTTTCGTGGCCGCTGCCACCACCATAGCGTCCACTGGCACTCCCTTTGTCAGATAAGCCTTATCCTGAGGGGCAGTAATATACTTGTTAGGCTTTCTAGGGACTGGCTCCACCGTGTCAGGCATCTCCCACGCCCTTCGAGCAATCAGCTCCATTAACTCATCGAAGGGCGGAGTGACCCAGGAGGAGGAAGGGCGAGCACCGAATGCCTTCAGCAAAACTGACTCATCCTCAGAAGGGGGGAGGGCTTGCCAATCACCTCTCTGCTTTAGGATCTCCAGGATGTCAGAAAAAGAGACATCCTCTGAGGGTGACTTTGGGGACCCTTCTGACTCATCCAAGTCAGTGTCCGATGTCAATGATTCTTGTGGAGAATCTAAGTGTCTCCTCTTACACAATCTTTTCCTCGGAACTTCTTCGGTGGGAGCATCCGAAGAAGCCTCCGAGGAAGAGGGGGCACCCTCCAGGGGTGGCTGAGACACAGGTGCTCGACGCTTAGATGTAGCCGTGGGTGCAGAGGAGGATAATGGTCCTTTATGGGGAGGAGAAGCTATTTCTGCTGATGTGGTTGTCTGGGTAGACAACACCTTCCTCATGAGGTCGAAGGCCCCCGGGTCCCGAGTCGAGGTATCTCCCGGTTCCGAGGAAATGGGAAGGATCCCCGAGACAGGCACCGAAGGCATCGACCCCGAGGACGGAGCCGAGTCGATCCGAGCCGAGGCCCCAAGAGGGAGCGTCGGAACCGAAACATCGGTCCGACTCTGTCCCGGAACCAAGGATGGATCTTCGGCTCCGAGACTCCGGTACCGGATCCGACGGAGTCGAGGTGAACGGGGCCGACCGAGAGAAGGACGGTTCTGGCACCGAGGGCTCCACAATCAGCAGATCAGCCTCTTCCGGCTCCGAAGACTGAATAGGATTCGGAGGAGGAACAGATGGAGATAAGGGTAGGCCTTCGAGTCTCGACACCAACTGAGAGGAGACAGAGATGAGCTTGGATAAGGCCGTATTCTCCATTAATTTCTGCACCACGCGGTCTACATTGGTGTCGGAGAGGGGTCTGGAAGAGCGCGTCGAAGGAATCGAAGACGGAGCCGACCTCAACAGTGTCGGTGGAGGGATCTCCGTCACCGGTTCCAAGACTCGAGGCTCGGATACTGACAAAAGTTCAACACTCGGCCCCGAAGTCTGTGGAACCGGTGGTCGAACTTTAACTGAAGAGCTCGGAGCCGATGACCTGGGCTCCGACGTCTTCGATTCCTTCGAGGATTTGGATGCCTGGTCTGATGCATCCAGAGCCTCTTGAAAGGTAGGTTTTAAAAGACCCTATCCATAAGTTTCCTGCGCCTATCTGTCATGACCCTTCCACTGAAAGAATGACAAATTGAACAGTCTTCTTGCAGATGGAGAGGGCCAAGACAGTAGACGCAGGAACTGTAATTATCAGTCACTGACATCTTTTGCCCACATTGGCAACGTTTAAAGCCAGACTTAGCTTTCTCAGACATCTTAAAAGTAATAAGGTTAATTTTATAAAAGTCCAGTCCAGTAGGTATGTCTAATCCAGTAACTTTAGTCAAATCCAGTAAAAAAGTCAATCTAGTAGTCAATCCAGTAAAGGGATGTCTAATCCAGTAACTTTAGTGGGGTTAGGCCCCGAGGGAAAACTCTAATAAAGTTTAAATAACTTTATATGGAACCGAGGAATCCTCGAAACACTATAAACACACACACACAGTCACTTAGATAATATATAGAAGAAGAATTTCTAAGAAATATAAGAAAAAAAATATAAATCTTAAGGTTGCTCGAGCTCATCAAACTGATGCGATCTCTGCAGCGGCAAACTAGATCTGAGGTAAAGGCAGAGGGGGATTGTGGGAGTTAGGTTGGTCTCGAGCTTCTTCTCGATGCAGAGCTTGCAAGCGGCCGACACGGAGCCGAGGATCGGCTCCAAACCCAGGTGTAAGAACAAACGGCGAGATCGAACACTCTCATCATCTGTTCTCCAGGCTCTGTGCTGATCAGTCCATTTTCCCTTGATGAAAAAGGTCAACATCTGGCATACCCCACTTGTCAGAAAGTTTTCTAAAGATAGACTTCTTCAGCGTCCATTCATAAGGATCTACTGTGGACCTACTTAGATGGTTTGCAAGTCTACTTTTTTTCCCTGGGTGGCACTATGGTAATAGAGACAACCCCCATCTCCCAAGCTGTCTGCGGGATGGTGAGAATGCCTAAAAACCATGGAAGGGAAACAATCTACATTCTGTACCCAAATCCTTATATTTTGTAGCACCCATCTATCAGGAGTGTATTTAGCCACTGATTCAGTAAGAGGGAAAGTCTGCCTCCCAGCTTTGTGGGAGAGAGCTGCTCTCAAAGTCATAGTTGCTCACCATTGGGAATATTGTAGGCATGGATACTGGATCAGCTTACAATCTTCTTTGCTGTCTTTGTTGTCTTTCTCTTCTGGTCATCCTGCTCCTTTGTCTGGACTGTACGGCTGGAAAGAAATAGGATTTAGTATGGTAATTCCTACTGAATCTCTGGGGCTGCACCTGTAGAAAGTCTTTGACACTTTGCAAAGACTTAGCCTTATCCTCCAGTCTTTTAAAAATACTCTTGTGCTTTAGGTTCAAAAAAAAAAAAAAATCCTGGTCTACAGGTACACAAAGGATTTCAGTCTTAATCACGATCAGGCAGTGACTGGTCTTTTAACAAAGTATGTCTTCTCTTTATAATAAACCCTTAAGCAGACACCCTGCTATATATTCTCAAAGCAACAAAGCCACAATGTAAACAGTGTTTTGCAACCTGTGACCAACAGCTGCAGAATACCAACAATTCTTTCTGGGGTTATCTTCCATGTTCTCCAGCTTTTGTTTTACTTCATCCAGGAGGATTCTTGAAATTTTACAGCATAAAACTTGCAATTCAAAACTCACAGCCAGGGTAGCCGACGTGTAAACTTTCTGCAGCTCTATCAAGGGTCCTCCCCTCTATTTTTTTAGAGGTGCTGCCACCTTTGGCTCCCTGTCCTAAGCAAATCACTTACAGATCAGCCATCTAATTTTTGAAAAGATGTTTATGTGACTCCAGGACCCAAAAACCCCAGTCAGGCTTCTGGGGGACATGCTGCTGGGAGTCAGGCTGCAAAGATGTACCCGAAATGATATCATAAACAATGTCTAGGACTGGAGGAGTACCCAGAGGTTTTTGCTGAGGACCTAGAAAACTCTTCATTCTCTTCTAAGATTGAGGGTAATCCTGAGCCTCCAAAGTGAAAGACTATCTCATCTTGTGGAGGGCGTCTCCAAAGGACAATTCCTTGCGTGGCGAGGCTGAGGCTGAGGCAAGTATTTGATCTGACTCAGAGTTGGCATATAATCTTGAAGAAATCTGGTCAACATACATCAGCTAATCTTTATACAAGTTATAGGAATTAGAAGAATCCTGAGGGAAAAAATATCAGTTTCTTTTTGCAGAAGTTCTTTGGGAAGGGGTTCTGCCAGGGCCCAGTAGTCTGAATCATACAAAATCCATGACACCCCTCAGTTAACATGACATGGTCCTGCGAGTAAGCATGATGGGGCTGAGACTAGGTACCAGGAGCTTTATGTTTGGCATTACGCCTGGTCTTGGGTATCTTGTCAGATATCATCTGTCCAGGCAGAGGGCAGACATATGCAGCCTGTACCCAATCTACTGAGGCTAAATACTTTACACCCTGCAATGTTCTTCTAACAGGGTGGGAAATCTGGCAAGGGTAACAAGGGGGAAGGCAGGAACTACAAAAGGGAATTTTAATGTCAAAAAGTGTCTTTTTCCATTTATCAGTGACTAAAGGAGTGGCAGGCAACCACTGAATGCCTCTAAAGTGGGACAGTCAAGCAAGCTCTTGGGTCTGTCCATATTTGTAAACGGACAGTTGCTTTCTGGGGAGCACCAAAAAATCCTGCCCCTGGACTAGTGGGCAGGAAGTTACCTTGCATGTCAGGTTTCATCGCAGCTGCCTCTTACAGAAGGTTTGTCTGTATGCTGTGCTGAAACCACATGTGACAGCTGGCTCCATGCACTGGAAAGTATACTGTGTTGTTTGTAAATTGACACCCACAGCTCTTAAAGTTTTATTTTATTTCTTCATATTTTCTAGTTGCTCATGAACCTCCTTCTCACAAACATAAAAAGGACATGTAGGAACATCAACTTGGTGCTCCATTGTCAATCTGAACCACAACTGCTGATGGAGGGCTATACCAGCTCATGTGACTTTAACAGCTCTATTTCTGTAGAATGGTAAATTATGCAACCCGATATGATGTAAGATTGGATAATAAAAATTGCCTTTTAGTGGCCATCAAGCATATGGTATGTTTCACTGGGAAGATCCTACATTGAAAATACAGCATATGAATGCAACAGTTTTGTATCTACATAAACATATTAATAAATGTGCTTTAGAAATAAAGTAATAAATATGCGTTCTCAGCACCTTATCAGAAAGGAGGAATGTGTTGCAATCACTACATCAGGCTTAGTGTCTCTGCCCAAATGGCTCATTCTCTTGAGGGAAATGAAAATTTGATCAGCCTTTTTGGTACTAAAGACATGTGTCCAGGCTTCCCTACACAATCCTGATAAAAATTTTTAAACATGCACTAGTAGGTGGAGAACCACTCAAAAAGACTACTGTGATGACCCACAGACAATCTGAAGCCCACAATCCAAGAAAGGGCACAAGGTCAGTGGATCAGTCCATGCCCTATGCATTATCTCAAGATATTTCCTAAATATAGGGTCTGCTAGGGGGTGGTTAGGAAATAAGGTCTCATCATCTCATCCAGGTCCTTCATGGGAGATTCTTTAGCAGACTGCAAATGTTTAGTCTTAAGAAATCCATACAGTGTGCATCTTTGCTGAAGGAAACACAGAACAGGAAATGACCTTTTTTGGAAAGGAACTACTGCTATGTAAACTTCTTGAAGCCTAAGACACCTATGTCCTACTCTGTGCATGACAGGCCAGAAACACCCCTACTCTGAGGCTGACATACCTAGTGCAAGCAATGCTACCTGCAAAGAACAGGTAGTGCCAATGGCACCTATTAACCCTGATACTGTAAATGCTGCCAGAAGTTAAGAAGTCAAATCCAAGATCACTGATGTTTAAAACCCTGAAGCTGAGTAAACAACTAACACTGACAAGGTCAAAGCTTACATCAATGCTGGAAAACTGGTGTCAGCATGAATGTCATCATCATAAGCAATGGTAGCACCAGCACTGGTAAGGTAAATGCTAAGGCTAGTATGCCCAGTATCTCCAAAGTCAGTGCCAGAAAATGAGAAGTCAAGTCTAGCACTAAAGTTAGTTATGCAGGAATCAGTGCTGGAAACTAGTGGCAAAACTTTGACACCAATGACAGAACTGGCACAGGTGATGTGGTTTGGGTTGAAAAAGAAACCTAAGTGTCCCAGCCAGGAACAGAAGAGGTAAGAGACGGAGCAGCAGAGCACTGCCTTGAGCCCAGCCAATGGACTCTACATGTTGTCACTGTCCATGAAGGGAGGACAGGAGATCTCTGCTAAGCACAAAAAAGACCCTTCAGGTCTAGACTGGGCAAATGCTACTGATGACAACTTCACAGTCTCAGACACTCTGTCCAATGTTTTAACAGGTATTTTAGTTACGATCTGAAAAGTAGCAAAATGCAAAGTGAGCTCAGACAGTAAGCACAGTGACAAAGCGTTCACTTTGTCTTGTGAAAAGGGAAGGAAGATGTAGAGCTCCCTGTTCTGAAGACTTGGATAAATATCCTCACTGACTTTTTTTTTTACTGAAAGATGATTATGAGGAAAATGAGGGTTCACAGACTTCGCTAGAGCAGAAAGATACTTTTCAGTTCAAAAAAACGCAAACAAGGTATTTGAACCACTAAAGTGCAGAGTGATTAAAATTTCTACAAAGGGGTACCACTGCGAACTGTGAGATTCCCTCAAGCAGTAATAGTATCATGCATGCATACTGGCAGGTGGGGTAATTTTCCTACAAACTTGTGAAGTTACTTACTGGATATGGTTAATATACGGATTTGGGCTAGTTACAGCTGAAAGAAAGCTAGCAAACTGGTTTTGCAGACTGCAAAAAAAGTAACAGGAAAGTGAAGAGAAACATAAAAGGAAATGCTTTTACTCACAAAACTAGGAAAACTCCTCATGAAAATGATAAAACAGCCTGTGACCATTTTCCTTGAACAACTCAAAAGCATGGGTAAAAAATCTGAAAAAAAAGGGCATCAATAAGGCAGAGTGGAAAAGGGAAGGGTTCTACGCAGTAGTCTCTTTTGTTCTGATGAAGCCTGGGAGATTCCTGGGCAAAAGCACTTAACCTTGGAGATAGTTGTGTTTTATTAAAAAGAGTATTCTACAGCCTTACCATCCTACTACTGTGGTGCCTTTCTGGTTCTTTGGACAGTCGTTATGTGTTTTTTTTTTCTACACAGTAGTCCTTTTGTTATGGAGGATGGGC
This sequence comes from Protopterus annectens, assembly GCF_019279795.1. Classification (NCBI taxonomy): domain Eukaryota; kingdom Metazoa; phylum Chordata; order Ceratodontiformes; family Protopteridae; genus Protopterus; species Protopterus annectens. The sequence goes on from NC_056734.1 coordinate 100,002,855, forward strand.
CTCTTATCTGTCAAAAGTACTTTAAAAGTTGCATAAACGTAAACAAAATGTTTCTAACCAAGAACAAGAGGAAACTTACGGGAACTGGTGGGCAAGGAAATGCTTTCCTTTCTCACCAAGATCAACATTCAGATCTATACTGCTTGTGTTTATTACTCTCCACACTTCCTCCCTTTTTGTAATTTTTTTTTTTTTTTGCTTTTTAGTTTCAATGCCAGTGTTACATTAGAAGTTACTCACCCAGTTTACAGTGCTAGTGAACTACTTTAAACACAGTTACTGAAAATGTAAGCCTTTGCCATTGACATGCAAATGCACAGATATCTAGCTTTTCTGTGTGACAATTCTTTGGACCTAGTTTTAGTGGATGCATAAATCAACAACAATATGTCAAGCTACCTGTACTAAAAAAAAAAAAAAAAATTGGGCTGTATCTTTTGTAGTATCTACTTAAAATAACAAACTCAATTTGCTGCATGCTAAGGGGGAAATGGAAAACGATCCAATACCTGGAAAATTCTGAATAGAAATTCTGCAGATCTGTCAGCAACTTGCAGACCCATGTAACTGCACTACCAGCAATGAACTACACAACCTATTACCACCTTTGGGTAATTCAACAAAGTAGGTAGCACACACTGTAGAAAGAAACCACAAAAATGTACACATCCAGTGAAAGTACAGCTGTGTAGTTAACTCACTATGACTGTAGATCTTTGAGTGTTCTCACTGCTGCAGCATTCAGCCAGACTATTAGAGCAAAGGATCTTTCCCCATACCAGGATTACATCACCTTTACCACAGATTTATCCATGTATGTGGTATAAAGGTTGATGTACAGCTGACTATATCTTTTCTGCTGTTTAACTGTTCAGACTGGAAATGCATAACCACAGAATTGTGTGCTCCCAGTAAAGACCCAGACTACTAGGACTGCCTAGGTAAGAACCATGCCCTTTCTTATCATACCTGAACAAAAACAGCTGAAGGAAGCAAGAGAAAATATTAGCTAAACATAACATAAAGGAGAGGAATGGGTATTTATCCACTCTAGCTCTAAGGTTCTCAAGTTCAGAGGGGATGGTGGGTGAGAAACAGGAGTGCAGCACTGACCAGATTCCAACATTTACAAGTGTGGTAAGTGGTGTAGACAACTGTACTACGTTCAATGTGTGGTTCACTGCTGCAGTCCTTACTTCAGTGAATACTACCTTGTTTAGCAGCTCTTGCACTTAAGAGAACTGTTGACACCATAGTAGAAGGGGGCAGCATGTCTTTGAGAATGGCACAGGCTAATTTTATCCTAGCCCTACAGATCAGTTCCCCCTCTTTAATAGTTAAAAGTACTTAGCAGAGAAGACCAAGTAACTGCTTCCAAGATTTCTTGTTTTCCAACACTTTTTAAGAAGGTTGCAGTGGTAGCTGTGGCTCTGGTATAGTGAAACTTTATTTACTTTAGCTGTAATCTCCACTGTATCATCCTGCAGGAGAAAATCCAATGTGCTATTCATTTAGAAATGGTCTACATGGAGAAAGGCAGCCCCTTCTTTCTTTTCAAACAACTGTTCTGGTTTCTTAAAATCTTTTATGTCAAAAAGAAATCTCAAGTTACCTGTGAACATTCACAGAGTAGATAATTCCCCCTATTGCTCTAGGTAGAAGGAAACGCACTGACAATTGTATAGCTTGATTAAATGCCACATCTGTAATTACTTTACTCATAAAAGGAGGATTAGTGTGAAAGGTGATCCTATTTTTATAAAAGACGAGAAAAGACTATTTACACATATAAATGTATAAAATTCTTAAACCTTCATAGCAGAAGTTATCGCAAATGAAAAAACAGTTTTCCAGTAGTGGAATTTGAGATCTGACAATGTAGCTAGTTCACATGACAGCTAAAGTTAGCTTTTTCAGCATGAATATCTGAAGCTACAACTAGGGCACTTGGGTGAGCTGAGGTGGAAGATGTCATTTAGGAACCGTCTGACAGGCAGGTCCAAAGGTAAGCAGGCAAAGACAGCTAACAGGTGCACCTTAACAAAAGAAACACATTCATAGTCTCAGCAACAGGTCACCTGGGAGTCTGCATCCCACTACAAGTGGATAATATTTTAGCCCCCAAAAGATGTCCAGTTTTTAAAGGACTGTAAACTCAGCAGGCCTAATCATGACAGACACAGTATTTCATGTTACAGCAAAATTTATATGAGCAATGCAATTCTCCATTTCTCATTTTTTATTAATGAGCGGTTTAATTGTTTGTATATGCATGTGTGAGTGCAAGAAAAACCTAATCCCTAAAGAGCAGGGTAAATCATCAGTTCTAAACACATTTACCAAACTTAGACCACCTCTGTGTAATTTGTAATAAGCAGAATGCAAGCTCAATTGAGCACTACAACCTTATTTGTGAAGTACTTTCATATTTTCTCTAACAATAAAACTTCCTCCAAATATTAGCAGATGAAAGGATACTTAAACTAATAAACATAATATCGTAAAATTGGAAAAAGAATGGAGGACAACTTCTGCCACAATGCACATGAGCACTTGTTTTAACACAGAAGGAAACTATTTTCTTTCCACACAAAAGGAAAGGGAAAATGTGCTTCTACTTACTTTAAACAATAGAAAGGCCCAGGTGACAGTCTTGTTACACGGTTGACGGTTGCTCCATTCACAGTGCTAAGATGAACAGCTGGAATGTAAAATGTGATAGACGAGGATTGCAGTCTAGTTTTTACAACCTCCAAAGGGCATGTCAAGATGGCACCAACAGTTCCCCCACATCTACAAAACAGAAATGGCAAAAACATTACAATTTAATATCTACAAGTAATGTTCTTTACAACAAAATGTAGTAGCTTACAGACAATGGGAATTCATATAACACAGAAAGTCTCCAGCTAGGGAAATCATTCCATATACACACAGAGTTTGAGAAGCTGCCTGCTTCCATAACCACAGTTAAGGCCTACAAACCACACTTTTCAAATGGAGTACAAACACACACAGTTCAGTTGCAAATACAAAAACTAGAGATATAAATAAATAAAAGCACAACTTTGTAATCCTTGGTAACTGAGCTGGAGCTTACAGTTTCAATCTGTAATAAAAAAAAATGGTGGAGGGGACAATCACTGAGCAACTAAAGAAATCAAGTCTCAGACTGAAAAACAAACAATGTACTCACCATAACGACATATCCACATTGTCCGTCTCTGTCTGGTTCAACCTGTGGGCTTTAGAATTGGCTGCTATCAGATCAGAGTCAGATCCAAAGTCTTTAACCTGTTTGGCTCCGCCTCCCTTACCCACAACGCTCAACTTCTCCTTCAACTCCGTAGATAGAGTTTGCCCCACGAAAGTAATCGTAATGAGAAAACGTAATTCTAGAAATGAACCAATATAAAATGGAATAGGACAACCAAGCAGAAAGCAAGACTCCAGAAGGTGGGAATAGCAACCTCCTATGTCTGGTCATCTCAGGAAGAAAGACTCATCAAGTCAACAAGAAGGTAGGGGGCAGTAGGGCAGGACGGTTGAACCAGACAGAGACAGACAATATGAATCCAGCATTATGGTGAATACATTTTCTGTAACCAAACATGTCTGCTCCATATGGCTTTGACCTGTGGGACAATGTCCCCAGCCATGAACATTCCTCAGGAAGAACTAAGGAAGGATATTCCATAACACAGTGGAACCAAAGGAAACCCTGGATCTAGACTGAATATCCAGCTTATAATGTGACACAAAAGCCTGGTGACCCAGCCAAGTAGGAATTGCACAAATATCATCCATTGGTACTCTAGAAAGGAAAGCTGTAGAAGTAGCCACAGCCCTTGTTGAATGACCCTAATGCTTGTGTAGAAAAATCTTGCCTTTCAAAGAATATACAAACAAAATACAATCCAACACCTATTTGGATAAAGTTACTTTAGATAACAGGAGATCCCAGTATGGATTTTGAAAAGGAGACAAACAATTGACTGGATTTTTTGAAAGTTTTGGTACAGTCCAAATAGAATCTCAATTGCCTATATACATCCAAATAATGCAAAAAGTATTCACCTTTGTTGAAGAAGTTGGGAAAAAAAACACAAGGAGGTGACAAACTGTTAAGGTTATTTTCAGGAGCTACCTTAGGCAGAAAGGAAGAGTTTGTGCAAACAGAAACTCTGTCTTTATAGAACAAAATAAGACACCAAAGAATCATGTGCTTGCAACTCTGAACCCCTTCTTGCCAAGGTAACAGCCACCAAAAACAAAGTTTTCCAAGACAAGAGCTTCAAGTATGAAGTAGCTGAAGGTTCAAATGGAAGGCCTGCAAGGACCTGTAGAATGAAGGGTAGATCGCAAGGAGGAACTGGATTCCATACTGGAAGAAGGAGTAGAAAAGTAGTAGAAAAGCCAAAGGCACACTATTTCTGCCATGAAAGTAGTGCAGTTAACTGACATTTCTAATAGTAGAAAAACTAGAACCTGAACAAAACAACTCAACCAGAAAATTCAAAACGGATTCTAGAGGGGTAGCGAAAGGGTCGAGTCCATGAGCCTCCCCTCACAAGACAAACCTTTTCCACTTACACTTTTCTTGTGGATTCCTTCTGAGAAGAAGGCAATATATGGACAACTGCCTACGAAAGCTTGGGATTTCTAGCCATTAAGGGAACTGGAGGAACCATGTAGTCATCTTAAGGGACTGAAGACTGGGGGATCCAGACCTGCCGTCTGAGAAATAAGATCCAGAATGGGATCTAGTACCTGGGGAAGGGTACTACAGAAGAGGCCAAAAGAAGGGAAACCACATCTGACAAGGCAAAAAGGGAAAACGAGGATCACTGTAGCTCTGTAGCGGACTGCTTTCTGTAGAAACTTTACCATCAAGGGTAAAGAAGTCCCAGGGGCCAAGCAAGCACTAGAGCAACCCTGGGTGATTGCCCTGGAGGGGGAACAATGGCGTAACAGCTTCAGCACTGGATGTTGGATGGGGAGGCAAACTGATCACAATTCAGTGTGCCCCAATACCGAAAAATCTGAGCTGCCACTATCAGATTTAGGAACCACTCATGAGGCAACAGAATGCTCTTACTGAGGCTGTCGGCCAGAATGATGGACTTCCCCAGTATGTCTGTTGCCACCACAGACCACTGAGAAGATATTACCCACTGTCAAACTCTCAGGGCCTCCCGACAAAGAGGATAAGAACATGTTCCCCCCTGTTTATTGAAATACCACATGACAGACATATTTGCCAATCTGTATCGCAATCACACTGGAGGGAAGGGCATCCTGAAAAGCCTGCAACACAAGGAGGAGTGCCCTCATCTCCAGAACGCTGACATGAATGTGGACCTCTGCGGAAGACCAGCATGGCTGAACCGTCCTCCCTTCAAAATGCCCCCACCCCAGCAGGGAGGGGCACCTTAGCGACCATGGCCGAAGGAGAAAAATTACAAATGGTCTCCCTTCAGTCATCAAGGGAAACTGCAACCACCAGTGAATCTGCTAATAACACACTTTCATTAACCATATAGAGAAATCCAAAAGATGAGTAAGAAAGGAGCACTGAACAGCCAGTCTGTACCGTAGGGCCCTCGTGCGATATTTGGCTAAAGAAATAGCCCTATAGATACTGCCATATAACTAAAATCTTCATAACTGCATGTGGCAGTGGTTTTGGAGTTGCAAGCACAGACAGGACCCAAGCCCAAAGGCCAAAAATTCTGGAACCCAGGATCCAGGTGATTTGGTGGATCCTGTCTAAATGACATACTATGAACTCTAGAACATGTACTGGCTGAAGGCTCAACTTTGGATAACTGAATGTGATGCCTAAGATGTCACACAGCTGGAGTAAGGAGTCTCTGACAAGAGATCAATGATGCCTTTGTGGGGGCTGTGAGGAGCCAATCTTTCAGGTACAGAAAGACCTAAAAATCCCTACAGCAGGAGCCAGGCTGCAACCACTGTCATGCATTTGGTAAACACCTAGGGGGCTGTGATGAAACCAAATGACAGAGCCCTGAACTGGTAATAATTGGCCCCCAGCCAGAAGTGAAGAAACCTCCTAGAATGCCAGTATATCTTGATATGATGGTAAGAGTCCCTGAGGTCTATCGAGCACATCCAATCATCCTTCCTCAAGAGAGGCAAGATGGATTGTAACTTGACCATCCAGAACTTGGGTCTTTTTGATGAACTGGTCGAACTTGCTTAAATCCAAAACTGGTCTGAGGTCCTTTGTTTCCTTTGGAACTAAAAAGAAACTGGAATAGATCCAGAATCCTATCTGATCTGGTGAGACCTCCTGAATGACTTGATTTATTAGCAGTTTTTGAATCGCTACTGCTGTGCAAGGTCTTTGATGGGGTAAAACATCTGGGAGACATTTTGGGTGACAATTTTAAACTTCTAAAAAGGGACTGTAATAACCTCAGGATATGACCCTCAGCATCCAGGCATCTGAGGTGATGGCCTCCCAAGCTTTTGGGTGGAGAGCCAGACAATCCCCAACTGCCTCAAGAGAAGAGCAGCCATGCAACCCTTCAGGATCGCTGAAGGGGCCTGCTGGAAAAAGCCCCAAGAAATCCCCGATTCTGCAGGCCACCCCTGCCCAGCAGGCAGCATCTCGAGTGGAACCCTCAGGAGCAGCAACCTAGGAATAGAACTGTGAATTTATGAAAAAGAGACACTTATTCGCCCCCTTCTAATTCCTTAAAAGGTTCGCTAGGGGGGTAGAAAAGCATACTGCAACAGCAGAGAAAGTCTTCCTGTCTTATTTGCTCCTTGTCAGAGTTTCTTTGACCTTGGGCCCAAACAAGGAGGGCCTGGCAAAAGGGGCATTGATGAAGGATGTTTTGAAACAGTCCATGAAGTTACACAAATGCATCCAAGCGAGGTGCTGCATGGCAATTTTGGAGTCTGCCACTCAAGATGCCTTGTCAGCCACATTCAAGATACGTCTCATCAAAATGTTAGCAATGGAAACCAGGTACACAACTAAGTCTCCAGCTTCTTCAGAGTATCTGGAGACTGCTGTGCCTTGAGGGTACTTGACACTTCAGACTAGGGGGCCTAGTCTGGTCAAGTGAGTTAAGTAATTAAGTGCTCTCAGTGCAAAAGTAGCTGAGGCATAGGAACACTTCCCTAATAAATCCGATGCTCGAAACTCCCTAATCTCTTTCTTGGTGGCTGCCACCACCACAATGCCATCTATGACCGGACTTTTACTTCAGTGAGGCTTGTTGTTGGGGGAGGGTATGAGAACCTTATCCGGCTTTCTAGGGATAGGCTCCACTGTATTATGCTCCTTCCACTCTGTCCTGGATACCATGTCCATAAGGACATCCAGAGGGGAAATCACCCAAGGTGTGGATAGGCTTACACCAAAGGTCTCCAGAAATACTGACTCCTCCGGAGAGGGGGTTTCAGTGGTCCAGCCTCCACACTGGGGTAGTAGCTTCAATAAAGCACCAAAAGAAGCTCCATCTCAAGGAGACTTAGGGGAATTCACTCCTTCCTCCAGGTTAGTATCCTCAGTGAGAGATTCCCTGTTTTCTCTTACACTTTCTCTTCCTGGAAAAGTACAGTTTTGTACCTACCATAAATGTAGATGTTCAAGTGCTCATACAGCTGCAGTCATCACACTTGGGTTATCCTGCTGTCAGGCGGGTCCTCGGTCGGCCGAATTCCAAAGTCTTGGTCCGGCGTCGGTTGTCGTCGCTTCCTCCCTGATGTCAGTGCGGCAGGGGTATAAAAGAGGCAGCCAACGCCATTTTCTTCAGTTTTTCTTGCCCCAGATGTCAGGTGCCCCCAGAAAGGAAGGCAATACATGATGTTATGCAAACATACATAAGTAAATAAATCAAAACAGTAGTTGCAAGCAAATACACCATGAAGGAATACCCCAAATAGGTTGTATGTTAAAGGTGTTTGTCATAAGCCCTGTCCTAAGAGGGGATGGAGGGAGGGTAACCTGGACTGCAGCTGTATGAGCACTCAAACATCTACATTTATGGTAGGTACAAAGCTGTACTATGTTCATCGTGCATACAGCTGCAGTCATCACACTTGGGTAGAATCCCAAAGCTAAGTAAGGGTGGCTGGTACTAAGCGGAATTAGGAGGGGCTAGAATGCCCTGCAGGACTGCTGTGGCAAAGCCCGCTCTAGATTTTGAGTATAGTGGAAGGTGGTAGTGCTTGGTGAAAGTGTGCACTGAACTCCAAGTAGCTGCTTCCAAAATGTCCTTGGTAGGGACCCCCCTGAGGAAAGCTGCTGAGGTAGCTGTAGCCCTGGTGGAGTGGGATCCGATGTATGCAGGCACTGATTTTCCATGAAATGAATAACAAAAGTGTATGCAGTGGGCTATCCATTTTGAAATAGTCTCTTTGGAAATAGCCTTTCCTTGAGCACCTGTAGCACAGGACACAAAGAGCTGCTCAGATTTCCTGAATGACTTTGTTCTGTCCAAGTAATAGCGAAGTTGCCTGTGAATGTCCAAGGAGTGTAGTAGCCTCTCCCCTTTGTTCTGTGGATTTGGATAAAAGGTAGGTAAATGAATAGTCTGATTCAAAGCCACACTGGATACTACCTTTGGCATGAAGGTAGGGTTGGTTCGTAAGGAAACCTTGTCCTGATGGAAAATAATGAATGGTTGCACAGCCATGAGGGCCTGTAGCTCCGAAACCCTGCGTGCCGAGGTAATAGTCAGAAGCAAGGCTGTTTTCCACGACAAGTATTGTAGCTCTGCTGAAGAAGCCGGCTCAAAAGGAGGCAGCGTCAGCTTCTCCAATACGAAGTTGAGGTCCCAAGCTGGAGCTGGTGGTTTCCGTGGGGGTTTTATATTTTTTGCCCCTCTGAGGAACTGCCTTAATAGAGGATGTGAGAATAAAGGAGGATCCGTATTGTATTGTGCTGAAATGGCTGAAGCGTGGATCTTGATGGAAGAGAAGGAAAGGCCACTGTTTAACATCTCAGCTAGGTACTGTAAAATCTGAGGTATACTTATTACCCAAGGATTCTGGTCCTTTGCTCGATTCCAGGAACAAAATCGTTTCCATTTGGCGGAGTAGGTTTTTCTAGTAGAGGGCCTCCTGGCCTCCAAGATGACATCCTGTACCTCTTTGGAGAGGGGAGTCTGTTGGCAAATTAAGGTATTTTCCATGCAGCTAGATTTAGACTTCTGAGCTGGCTGTGAAGGGTCTTGTAGTTGTGCTGGGACAACAGAAGAGGAACTTGAGGTAGGATCCATGGTGGTGAGTATGACAGGCTCTTTAGGAGAGGATACCAGTGCTGTCGTGGCCAGTCTGGAGCAATGAGAATCATTTGTGGCCTCTCTCCTCTGGTTTTTAATAGGACTTTATGCCTTCCCTCCTCTACCTCGACTGACCAGACTGTCAATCCTGTCCAGTTGAAAGAGAGTGCGTCCACTTTCCATGCCTGTGGATGATAGGTCCTTGAGCAGAATTTTTCCAACTGGTAGTTTCTGTGGGTAGCAAATAGATCTATGTCTGGCTGTCCCCACACATGAGTTATCTTTGAGAAGACTTGAAGATGCAACTTCCATTCGTGTGGGTGTCATAATTCTGCTTAAGTTGTTTGCCAGTGTGTTTTCCTTCCCTGGCAGGAATTGTGCCTGCAGTTGAACTTGTAATTCCAATGCTGTGTTCCACAGGGTCATAGCTTGTCTGCACAGGGGGTATGAATGCGTCCCTGTTTGTTTGTTTATGTACCACATGACTGTGGTGTTGTCTGTCCTTATTAATAGATGGCCCGGATGCAGTAGGTCCTTGAAGGTCATAAGAGCATTTTACACAGCTAGCATCTCCTTTTGGTTGATGTGTAGGTGCATCTGTTTTTGGGACCATTTTCCCTGGATGCACTGATCTGACATGTGTGCTCCCCAGGCGTAGTCTGAGGTGTCTGTTGTGATGATTTGACTTGCTTGTGGTATACAGGAAAGGGAGACCCGTGTTTCTTTGGCATGCTTGAGCCCACCACAAAAATTCCTTTTGAAGACATGGAATGAGTGGTAAAATTGTTTCCAAGCTGTGGCTGTGTTGAGACCATATGTTTTTTAGGTACCATTGTAGTTTCCTCATATGCAGCTTTGCAAATGGTATTAGTAGGATGCAAGATGCCATGAACCCCAGAGCCTGCAGGATTTTCCTTGCAGTTAGCCTGGTTAAAGTTGCCATTTTGTTGAAGTATTGAGACAGTTGCCCTTGTTTGTCTGGCGTGAGGTAAGCCATCTGGGTCGTTGTATTTAAGCTGGCACCCAGGAAAATTATCTGTCGAGAGGGTATTAGTTAGTTTTGATTTCTTTTTGTTCACTGTGTAACCCAGGCAGTTTAACAGTTTTATTACAAACGCCAGATGCTGTAATAGAATGTCCTACCTGTCCGCTTGGACCAGGCAGTCATCCAGATATGGGTAGATTTGTATTCCTCGTTGTCTGCAGAAAGCAATTACTGATGCCAGGCAGCCAAAGGGCAATGCAGAGAATTGATAATGGGTTGAACCTGCAAGAAATCCGAGGTATCTTCTGCAATCTTGTCTGATAGGGACATGCAGGTATGCCTCCTTGAGGTCCAACGTTACCAGCCAAGACTCCTTGCCCAGCATGGGAAGAAGCTGCTGTAATGTGAGCATCTTGAATTTTGGTACCTCTAGATATGTGTTTAGAATAGATAGGTCTAAGATGGGTCTCCAATCTTTGTCCTTCCTTGGTACCAGAAATAGTTTTGAATAAAAACCTTGACCTTGTTCTTTTGCAGGTACCTCTTGAATTGCTTTTATATCCATGAGAGCGGAAATTTGTTTTTGTGCCTCTGCCCATTGATTTTGTGGCAGGTTTGGCATGCCTCTCATTTTTGGAAGGGTGTGAAAGTGGAACCTGTAGCCTCTGTCTATAATATCCAGAATCCATTTGTCCTTTGTAACAATGTGCCAGTTTTTTGAAAATAAGGCCAGTTTTCTGCCCAAAGGTGCTGCCATTATTGCTTTGTTTGGCAGGCATAGGGGGAAGTCATTATGTCTGTTTTCTAAATGACTGTGGTTTATCTTCTCCACCTCTTGGGGTTGGTGCTTGCCACTGCCTAGCTCTGTAAGATCCTTGAGGTTGTCCTCTACCCCTTGGGCATCTGTATCTACCCCTTTGGGGTCTGTCCTTGGCTGGAAAGGACCAATTTTTTGAAGGCCAGTTTCTGCTGAAGCGTGGAGGCTGCACTTGCAAGAAATCTTTAACTGTTTGCATAGATTTCGCTTTTTCCTCCATTTTCTTTAGTACCTCCTCCGCTTTAACACCAAACAATACATCTTTTTGTAGTGATGCATCTAATAACTTTGCTTTGACATGATCTGGTAAGGTTTGCTCTTTGAGCCAAGCGTGTCTACGTATGACAGACCCCGTGACAGCAGCTCTACATGAGGCCTCTAAAGCATCAAAAAATCACACTGTAAGGTACGTTTCCCCACTTGTTCTGCTCCATGCAACAAATCCTGCAACTCTTTCAAATCTGGTTGTTCTGTTGGTGTCATTTTGCTTTTCAGCTGAGATAGCAAGAACTGCTGGTACTTTAACATATGAAATTGACAGTTTAATGCCCTCATGGTTAAAGTGGCTGATGTGTACACCTTTTTCCCCCACCTTTCTAATGCTCTGGAATCTCTCTCTGAAGGTAAAGGGTTTTAGCAGTAGAGGCCTTAACCCCCTTGGGACCCTGTGAAATAGTTTCTGGGTCAGCAGAAGGGCTTTTATAAAGGAACTGGTGAGAATCAGGAACCCGGTGATATCTGTCTGGTTTAACAGGGGCAGGAGGTAAAGAGTCTGGATTAAGACTGGCTTCTGCATACACATCATCCAAAATATCTAAGACAGGAGGAATAGTCAGGGGCCTATGCTGGGGAAGTAGCAGAAATTCCCTGAGCCTTTTCTTGGAATCTGAGTAATCTTGGCCTTCCCAGTGGAAGTGCTCTCTCAATGTATGAAGGGTCTCCCCAAAAGAGTAGTCCTCAGGGGGGGAGATCGAGGGAATAGACTCCTCAGCATCAGAGTCTTCAAATGGGGAAAAGGCGTAATCCTGGTCCTCAGAAGGGTCTGAGGTAATAGAACCCTGGTCTGAGGAAGGGATGTCTTCCTCCAACCTGGGTCTTTTGTCTGAGGGGGGTTGAGAACCCCTGATGAGTGTAATTAAATCCTCAGCCATTTTAAGCATCTGTTTTTTAGGCATGGGGCCTTGAGAGGGGGTCTGAGGACCCTGTTTTTTAATTTTCATTGGAGCTTTAGATTTAGAGAACGATTTAATAGAGAAGGTGGTAGGCCTGAAAACGCCTTCAGACCTGGCAGGCCTCACTACATTTTCCGTTTCTCCGCCAAGAGTGGCGTCGGTATCTGCAGTGGGAATGAAGACCGAGGAAGCTGCGACCTCGGGTACTGAAGTCGCCGGTAAAATAGCTTCATCGGTAGTCAGGGGCTGCGTACGCACCTCGCTGGGAACCGGTAGTCGGCCTTAGCGTGATCTCAGTACAGGCCTCGGGTGTCTGTCCTTATCCTTGCGTTTTTTGCCTGTAACTGGCGTCGGTAAATCCGACGACATGATATAATTAAATTTTTTGCCAAAATAATGAAGGGCGAACTCCGCCCGGCGCTTAATAGTGCGCTTGTTAAATCTAGCACAAAACCGGCAGGCCAAGACGTCGTGGTCTGGCCCTAAGCAAGGTATACAGTAAAAGTGAAAATCCTTATGCGGTATTTGCTTCCCACAAGAAATGCAATTATTAACTTTGTCTGACATCGGTCTGAGGCAAGAAAAGTTTCCCCAACGGGGTACTTAGCTTTAAAGAAGACTTCGGCTGAAATACTTTTCGTAAATCTCAGGAGCTGGCCGACCGGCACTTGCGAACTGCTTCTGCTTCGGGCACCGCGCGGCAAGAAAGACAGAAGAAAATGGCGTTGGCTGCCTCTTTTATACCCCTGCCGCACTGACGTCAGGGAGGAAGCGACGACAACCAACGCCGGACCAAGACTTTGGAATTCGGCCGACCGAGGACCCGCCTGACGGCAGGATAACCCAAGTGTGATGACTGCAGCTGTATGCATGATGAACATCCTCCTGTTCTGATAAAGTTGGGTAGGAAGGGGAAAAGTTGCAAGACCCAGCAACAGGGGGCTGACATAGGCTGTCCCTAAGCAGACTGAGGACTAGCCGTAGGCAATGATGAAAAATGGGAGGGGGTATAAGCAGAAGAAATCAAACTCTTCTCCTTTAAGGATAGCATCTTCTCTACAACATCAAAGGCCAAGGTGGAGGCAGGCCTTTCAGTTTTGAGTGTCCAAAGAACAGCCTCAAACCCAAGGGAGACACTCCTAGACCCAACAGAGACCAGCGCCGAGCTGTCCAAAACCGAAGCTCCAAGTGTGAATGACAATCCCGAAGCAGAAACTGTTGTCCCTGACCCAGAAACTCCAGCATCGATGCCACAGCTCTGAAGTCCCGATGGCCCTAAATAAGGTGGAGTCTGGCTGCAAAGGAAGAGAAGGAAAATAAAGATGACAGTTACTCTAGCTTTTGACCCCTACTATTCCCTCACCCTCTTCATGCAGTGCTGCTTCTCTTTCTGTGATAAGTCAAGTCATTTAATGACCTCTCTCTTGCAGATCATCATTCCTCTGTCCCTCACCTCAAATCATTCCTAGACAACTATACCTGGACACTTCCACATCTCACCCACCTGTCTTGGACTTTTGCACCTGTAATAACAGCAATCTGCACCTCCTTCCCTGCATCGCTACCTGCAGCTCACTCATTTTCCTCATCAGACTTCCATGAAGTGCATAGTCACTCTCAGTCACCACAGCTTCTCTGCCGTCTTTTCTGCTTTTGTTTTTCTTCTACCTTGTGCCAGAGTAAATGCCACATGGTACAATTCTATGAAACTTCTTTCCCCTTCCACCTTAGTTTAAAAAAACAAACATACTCTTAGAATAAATCTACTTTTCCAACCCAGCTTTGAGCAATAGTGTCCCTTGTGGGCCACGATAAAGTAAATCCCTCACATACTGCATGTCTGCTAAGCATTTCTCAGTCCTACCAGTCTCTACTCTTCTTCCTTGTCCACTATAGCAGCCAGTCATTTTGCTTTATTTCCTTCTTTGGCTTACTGATTGCTGGCACAGATAACATTCACAATGTTGCCTCTAATCCCTTAGTCTGTCATCTGTCATATGCCTGATTCTGCTTGCCACCATCTCAGCAATTTCTTCTTACAGATGTCTGGTATATGTGTGCACAGTGACACATATTCAATCTCGACCATGGCAACCTATGTTGCCTCTTCCCATGTCTAAGCAAACTTAAATCCAAAAAATTAATCCAGCAAGACATAGGGACTCCAAAATGGCCAGTTTCCAGTGGGGTCGACAATAAAAGTTTTTTATTGAAACAGGCCGTTTTGGAGTCCCTCTGTCTTGCTGGATTACTTTTTGGTTTTCTTTACCAGAAAGGGTTGGTATTTGTGTTTGTTCTCCTAAATCAAAAAAAATTGTGATCATGTTCACTGTAGCCTTATCTCCCCTGCCAAGACACCATCCCCCAGGAACATCTTAATTATCACAACCTTTTTTCTTCGGTCCCCACACAGGTACATGGAGATGGATGTGAACAAAAGCAAGAAAGCCAAAGTCCTGCTCACTGTTACTGCCTACATAGCCTAGTACCAACCTATGAACCCATCAGCCCTAGGGCCTGTACAAGCCTAGCCATAGCAATTCCCTGTCTATTTCCTCCCACAATATTAACTTCCCTGGACCCCTGTCTAGCAGGGCAACTGACGTGATCCCCGGGGTAAATTTCCTATCTCCCATCCAATCGTCAAGGTTCCTTTTGAAGACAGCCAAGGAGGTGCTCTGCTTGACATGTATGCATAGTCTATTCCAGAGTATGGAGAGTCTCTGGGTCAGGAACCTATCCCTCCAGCATGTTTTGTTCACTGTGATGACAAGGTTTAGGTCCCTGGAGCGTGTGGCTCTGATGGATTGGGATTTCTTTAAGTGTAGCATGTCCAACAGCTCTGTTTTTGACATGGCCTTGTATGTTAAGCAGAGATTTCCTCAGAGTAGACGATATGCGACAGAGTATAGTTGGAGTTTTTTTAGCCGGTCAGCATGAGGCATCTGCTTTAGGCCTCCAATTCTTTTAGTGAGGTAGCTCTGTGGCCTTTCCAGTTGTTGCAGATGTCCAGGATATTGGCAATGTCCTTGGTGAGGTACACACCAAACGGGGCAGTATACTCTATGATGCGTCTAATGAGGGATGAGTACAGTGGGACAATGACCTCATTTTTTCTGGATGAAAAGCCCTTAGTGCCACATAGAAGATTCCCTGACTGTTGTGGTGATGTGGTTATCAAAGGTGAGACCACGGTCCACCTGTGTCCTAAGTCTCTTATCACACTTTCAGTGTTTAGTGTACTGCCACCTATGTGGTAATTCACAGGTACATGTTTTTTTTCACAAAGGGGATAACTATACACTTCTTGGCATTGAACTTGAGCCCATGGCTCTGGCACCAAGCATCTGTTTTGGTAAAGCCCTTTTGTAGAATATCCACATAATTTGGGGATTCAATAATGGCTCCCCATTTGCAGTCATTTGCGAACTTTGTTGGCCAGAGTCCCTTAGTGTTGGCCTGTATTTCAGAGAAGCAGATGCCAAACAAGAGCGGTCCCAGGACTGAACCCTGAGGTACTCCACTTGTCACTGGTACGGAGCTGGATTTGGAGTCGGCTACTTTTACAGTGTGGGTTCTATCAGTAAGAAAGCTGGCAATCCATCGAGTGACGTAGGGATTTATGCCCAGCTTAGTAAGTTTATCTAGGATTCCAGAGTGGGGGATGGTGTTGAAGGCCTTGGTGAGGTCCAGATAGGCTGTGTGGACCGCCTTACCCTTGTCCATGGCTCTGGAGACTGATTTGAAGAAGTCAATCAAGTTCAGGAGACACGATCAGCCCTTCATGAACCCAAACTGTGTGGGGTCCAGTGTTTGAAGGTTGCCAATGTCTTTGTTTATAAGTTCCATGATAATACATTCCATGGCCTTGCAGATCAGGCTTGTCAGACTGATGGGATGGTAGTTCCCAGGATCCAAGGTGGAACCCCCCTTGAGGAGTGGTATAACTGTAGCACCACTCAGTGGGCACGAAGCCTGAGGTGAGGCTATGATTAAACATGACACATAGGTGAGGTGCCTTCATTCTGTAGTTCATGCAGTACACAGCCCAGGATGTCATCTGTTCCCATGGATGCTGTAGTCTTAGCTTTGGAGAGTGCGTTTTTTTACCTGTGTGGTCGTGATTACAGAAATTTGGCAATCTTTTGGTATTGAGATGGGCCCTTTAGGTGGCGAGAGGGGGGTGAAGTTGGCACTGAATCAATCTGCCAGGATATTGGCAATGTCCTTGGGTTCAGTACATTTAATGCCATTCTGTTGTAGCTCCGAGCAGATGTGAGCATTGCCATATAGATTCTTGACATAGCTATAGAATGCCTTGTGGTTATCTTTGGAATCTTTGGCAATTTTATTTTCGTAACTAGCTTTGGAGGATTTTATGAGGGATCTCAGCTTCTTACTGAGGATGGTAAGGGAGTTTTTTGCATCCTGGGATTTTCCTCTTTTCTGCAACAGTTTCTTCCTTCTAGTGTATAGTTGGTTTATGACAGGGGACCACCAGATTGGCTTCCTTTTTTTGGAGCAGAGCATCTTGGTTCTATTTGGGATGACACGATTCATGCATGAGTGGATGTGCTCGTACAGTGCTTTAGTGTAGGATTCAGAAGTCAAACTTTCAGTTCCCATCTGCATGGGTGTCATGAAGTTTATCACATCTTACTTGAGTAGCACGAAGTTGGCCTTGGAGAAGTTTTTTACGGATGTTTCCTTACTGGGGGGTGGGGGGGTGGGATGTGGATGTCAAAGGTGATTAGCTTATGGTCAGACCTAACCAACGAGGGGGTAACCACTAGTGTGGAGCATCGATTTCCCATGTTGGTAATGACCAGGTCCAGGATATTGGAGCCCCTGGTGGTACTATGGATTAGCTGATCCAGGGCATTGGAATTTATGAATTCCAAGAAACGTTGGACAAGGGTGCTGGTACACGAGTAGTTTTCCCAGTTAGTGGCAGGGTAGTTGAACTCACCCAGTATTAGGGTGTTTGATTGTATCTTAATACTTTCCAGTAAGTTTAGAAAGGTGTAGTGAGAATCTTGGGGCATGGTGGGGGATCTGTAGCAAGCTGCAATTTGGATTGCAGTCTTACCTAGTGTTAGTTGCACCTGGAGAATTTCGGATGCATTGTGTTGGGCAACTAGCCTGGAGGTGTGAATATGGACACTCCACCTTTAGTGTTTCGATCCTGGTTTGGTGGCCAAAAGGTGTGGTAAGAGTTGCAGCCTGGTACTGCAGGGGTGCTCTCTGGAGCCTTGAACCAGGTCTCAGTTACTGCACAGATAATCGATGTTCTCTATTTTTAGGAGTGCCTTGAGAGAGTGCATTTTGCTGCCTATGCCAGGGCCAAGAATAGTTCTTTCATTGTAAGTTCTCTGGAGTATTCTGGACTATGACTGCTAGGCCAGCAACATCATATTCCTCTCAGATGTGGTTAAAACCACTGAAGAGGCAACACTATCTGTTGCCCCTTTTACTCGTCCCAACAGCAGGGATGGAAAATTAATGGTTAAAAACAAAACAACAAAATCTACAGGAGGACGGAGCCAAGGATATACACAGAGACCCTACACGATGCTCAGCACTTGATTCATTTTTCAGAGCTCCTCAACCAGGTCCTGGAAGGTCGGTCATAAAATACAGCCTTCACGAGTTCAACCTTGCAGTACGCAGGTCTAAGCACTGTTACTCTGTTCAAGCACATTCATGACTCTGTTCCCTGTCTGCAGTATCAATGTCATCAAGAATATAAGTAGGTCACATAAAAGTCTACTGCAGAAGCCAAGGACCTTTGGACTGGTAATGTCTCGTGTAGTCTTGCTGTAGGTAATAAGGTAATCATGGCAGCCACAGGCCCCAATGCTCTTGGAACTAATTTTAATGTCTGATTCAGTATTGACAGAATCTGTCTAATATGTAGTCAGAGTGGAAATTCTGTTGGAGGGAGAAAGGATAGGGTTCTGGATGTGCCCGGATGCGCTCCCATGAAGTCTATTACTTGGACAGGGTCCAAATGCAATTTCTGCGTGTTGATAGTTATGCCAAAAGTAGGGGCTAGGTGTAACAAATAATCCCTGGCTTGAGTGACTAGATGTCTAATTAGAGAAGTGAGGAGCCAATCGCCCAAGTAAGGAAACAAGTGAAATCCCTGCAGTCTCAAGTGAGGTGTGACTACCGCCATGCATTTGGTGAACACCCAGGAGGCTGTGGTGAGACCAAAAGGAAGCACTCTGAATTGGAAGTGACTGGCTCCCAGCCTGAAGTGGAGATACCTTCTGAAGTGTCTGTTCATTTTGATATGATAGTACGTGTCCTGTCCTTCAAGTCTATCGAGCACATCCACTAGTCCATTTGCAACAAAGGTAGAATGGACTGGATCATAACCGTCCAGACCTCTTGAGATTTTTACTGACTTGTTCAGGGATCTCAGGTTCAATATTGGCCTCAGACCCTCTATATTTTTTTGGTACTAAAAGGAATCTTGAGTAAATCCCTGATCCGATCTAGGGAGACCTGATCCGATCTGGGGAGACCTTTTGGAGGACTCTTTTGTCCAGTAGCTTTGCAATCTCCAAAGCTGCTGATTCCCTCTGACTGGGTGGAACATCAGGGAGAGATGGCTGGTTTTGGATGTTTTAAAAAGAGAATGGAATAGCCTCTGGATATGATATTTTGCACTCACAAATCATTTATGACGGCTATCCTGGTTTCTGGGTGCAAGGATATGCACCCCCCCCCCGACTGGCTCCAGACAGGAACAGTCAGGCAACTCCTCAGGAGTGCTGAAAGGGTCTGTCAGAGAACAAATCTCGAGACTCTTGATTTTTGCGGACTCCCTCTGCCATGTGGGTGGGATTTACCATTACTATTATTTCCTCCTCTACCTCTGGGGGAAAAATCTCCCTGGGATTCCTGAAATGGACCTCGAGACTCTTTGAATCACAATTTTTTACCACCACACTGATTCCTGGAGAATGCCTCTGACAGTGGGCACAAACAACGACAATCCATCAAAGGGTGCATTGACGAATAACACCTTGAAAGGTTCCGCAAAGTCACACAGCTACATCCAGGCATGACGCCTAATGGCAATACCTGAACTAACGTCCCTAGATGTAACCTCTGCAGGGTAGGAAATTAACCTCATGGACACATTGGAAATTGAGTGTAGAGTGGCCATTCTGAAGAAAAAGACTTTCTGTTCCTTATCAGACATGAACTCCATGACAGAGCTAGAGGAGTTCCTCATCAGACATGAACTCCATGACAGAGCTAGAGGAGTTCCTTTATTAACTCCCAGTGCAACCTAGTAAAAAGAAAAAGGTAGTTTAGTGCTTGTAGGACGAAAGTGGCTGAATTGTAAACTCTCTTGCCAAATCTGTCCATGGCCCTAGGCTCCCTGTTAAGGGGATAGACACTGGGCTCCCTGTTAAGGGGATGGCCACTAGAGCTTTCCTGAGCGAGCTCCTTTTTGGTGGCTGCTGCAACAAACATGGCATCTACCAGGATTCCTTTGGTCAAATGTTTGGGGATACGTTCTACAGTGTCTGATTCCTTCCATGCCCTGGTAGATACTAAGTCAACAAGTGCATCAGCAGGTGGGGGGGCACCCAAAAAGTAGATGGGACAAACCCGAAAGCCTCCAATAACACAGTTTCCTCTGGGGTACAGTTTTGGATAGACCAGCCACCTTTTTGGTGCAGGATTTCTAAAACGTCTCCAAAAGAGACATCCTCAGGTGGAGACCTCGGGGACTCTTCTCCTTCCTTGAAAAAGGTGTCTCCTGTGATGAATTGTTGGGGGAGAATTCAGGTGCCTCCTCTTGCATCGGGACTGAGTTGGTAAAACCCCCATCTAGATCTGTGTCTGAAGGAATTGCCTCATAAGCCTCTCCACCTCAGATCCGGAAAGGCTATGGGAAGACCTGATGGAAGATGTGGATGGTGATCTTGAGGATGTTTTGGGGGTCTGTCCCAAGGGGGAGATCCCAAGTTAGTTGGAGTCCGTCCCAAGGAATGAGCAGGAGTTCGGGGCCGAGGAGATGAGTCAGCAGACTTACTCAGATCCGAGGATGTCGGATCCGATGCTCTGGGAGTCTTTTTGGGAGGCTCACTGGATGTCGAGGCAGACTTGTTTGGGGAACGTTTCCTGTGTTCCTTATGCTTTTTGGTGGGGTTTTTGGTGGGGTTTTGAGTGCCTCAAGTAGAGAAACCCTCCACTGGGGCACAGGATGGAATCAGTCCCATCAAAATCAGTTTGTTCCAAAGGCATCTAAAAGCAGTTTGTTCCAGTGGTCGACCAATGTATGAGGGGTAAACCTCTCACAGATGGAAAATAAGATTTCCAAATGAGATGGGCCGAGACAATACATGCACTCCCTGTGGGCAACAGATAAAGGAATCTTGTGCCCACAGGAAGTGCATTTTTTAAACCCCAAGGGTTTATCAGACATCTCACAGATAAAGGAGAAAGGGAAAAAAAAAAGAAAGTCCTGCAAGAACAGCCACCAGTTTTTTTTTGTTTAAATATATAAGCAAAGATAGGAGGTAAAAGAAAAAAAAAAGTAGTAAGACAGAGGAATAAACTGATTTATCTGCAAAATTTTCACAAGAAACTCTCAGCAGAGCTCGAGCAATTGGATCATGATGCTTCTTGTAGAGCGGCAAATGAGATCTGAGGTAATCTACGGGAATGAGGTGTTATGGGTAAAACAGGAGCTCAAGCTTTGGGCTTAAGCTTTGAAAACCATCGGAGTCGGATCTGAGGATAGATCAGAGGACCCACAAGTTGAGGAATGAATGAAAATGACAACATCAAATTCTTCTTTACTACACTGTATAAAACTTGACTCCTTATCAGGTGGAAAGTTGCTATGCTCTCAAAGACCAATACCATATTAGTAAGATGAAGTCTGTCTCTGGATGCATGGCAAGGGGATGTCACATCTCTCCACTGTGGAAAGCAGACAGGGCTGAAGCTGGATGATGCTATGCTTCATATACAGCATTGAAAAGGACAAACCCACAGCTGGGGAAATAACCCAGGGTTCCTCATGCTTTTTTACCTAGATGGTTAGAAAGAAGAAGATCCCTGGCTGATCCACTGTGGACTCTAGGAGTCCATACAAGTCCCCAAAGCAGGAGAAATCTATAGGAGAGCTAAAGATTGGGGGGGCTTTGTTATCCTTTTTCATCTCACAGAAAAGAGCTATCCTATAGGTTTATAGGTATTTACTGGGCTAACAACCACAAGGGCCTTTTTTAAGCCTAGCATAAATCCCAAATCTCTGACAAGTTCTGGTACCCTTGATAAGTGTAAGCAGAGGCTTGGGACATTAAATATTTACAAGCAGGGACCTGGGAGATGAACCATTTACAGGCTGTTTGTGTCCATTAGAGGCATAGGTGTCAAACCAGGGATGAATTTCTTGTTCCCCATCCAACTGTCCAGGTTACACAAATTGGGTTAGGGAGGAACTCTGCTTACTTAGATGGGGAGGCTGTTCCAGAGATGGGGTACTCTCTGGTATGTCTCTCTGGGATACATACCTCTCTTTCCAGCAGGTCCTATTTATATCACAGGCAAAGTTTAGGTCTTCCGAAAGGGTGTTCTGGTGCCGTTTGTTTTGTGAATATGCAGGTGGTCCATCAGAGTGAGGTCTGATAATGCCTTGTATGACAGGCATAGATCTCCCCTCAACAGCCTGTAGGAGATCGAATACAGGGATGGGGCCTTGAGGCAGTCTGCATAGGACATGTTACTTACACCCTGTATTCTTTTAGTGAGGAACCTCTGTGGATGTTTCAATTGTTGGATATGTCTGGCTAGGTAAATACCAAAGGGGGCATTGTACTCAATGATAGGTCTGATGAATGCCGAATACAGTGGAACAATGACTTCCTTGGACCTAGATGCCATACCTTGGTTTATAAGTTGCACAACACAGAATGATTCCCAGGAAACTATGGGAAAGGGACACCCTTCCCTTCAGCCATTGTTCTAATAGGGTTACAGTAGGCTTGTTTGATATGTGAGGTAACAGTCCAGCAGGAGAAAAATGCATAACAGATAAATTGCAGACAGATATAACTGATCATCATGAGCAGCTGGTGAAGGGCCTTGAGCTGGCATTAGTCTCTACCTCCTAAGAGTATGCTTCTGTGAGGACAAGTCAGTCCCACCAGATGTCAAAAAGTGCACACATGTAATATCGGAGATGTCCCTGTAGGCCAAGCTTTCAAGAAAGGATGTGTGCTGTGGTAATCTCCTTGTCAGTAGCCAGTTAAGCATGGACCTTGTAAATGAACACCCATGTCCAAGTCTACATTTACCCCTTAAGATAACCCTGGGGTATCAAAACTTGTTAAGATACATTCGGGAAGCATGGCTAAGCTTAAAAGGGTCCCTATAGTGGTTGCTACCTTAGTAATGACCTATAAACTAAGGAAGGCCTGGGGCGAGGACTTCTCAATCTAGAATTCTACCACTGAGCTTTCAGTGCTCTCTAAGGAATTTCAGGGGTTCACTCCATGTAAGAAGGCTACAGACATGCTCAGCTCTGAGATACTAAATCAACGGATAGGCACTGTGAAAATACTGGGATGTCCTGTCCCCCAAGATGACTGCTGGATTACATTTCCTATGTCCCTTGCTGCCAGGCAACAAGACTAAACCTGACCCATTTATTAATAAAGAAGGACTTATCAAGGCTGCCTCTAAGGTAAAGTTAGAAGGAAAAAAGTTTTGAATAATATCTGGCCTGACACTCCACTACCATTTCCCAGTCTAGCAATGATCCAGATAATGAAAGGGACCCCTTCTTGCAGTTCTCAGAGAACTACAATCCAAAGCTTCCCATTTTAAAGTTCATGTGGGCCTCTCTCTCTCAGCATCCTGTAGGTGGCCAGGATGAAGAGCTGGCACTTGAAGTGCTCCATAACATGTTCCCTTTGCTAGGTAATATCAGCAGCGACACTTCAAGTCTTGTATGCTGATCTTGTTTCTGTATAAACATTTTGAAAGTTCATGTTTTGGGGATTTAGTCAAAAAATACAGGCACTATCTTGTGATGAAAGGATCACATTCCAAACTGTGCAAGTGGTGGGCAAAAAAGGAGTGGTCCAAAAGCTGGGCCAACATCCAAGATTAGTGCATGAGCAGTGTAGGTTGTGATATTAAAGGCAGAGTGTCCATGACAGTGGGAATGACAAAGTTCAAAACTGTGCTTATGGATATCATAGGAGGTTACTAGGCTAATGACCGTAGGCCTCTTACAAGTCTACCCAAGGCTAATGACCTTAGGGCCCTTATAAGCCTAGCCACAGTTTACCCTTATTTCCACGATCAGCACCTATCACCCCTGTCCAAGTGGGACATAGGCGGAACCCCTGGGGTGAATTTACGTTTATCCATCCAACCGTCCAGATTGCATTTGAAGAGGACCAATGAGGTGCTCTGCTTGACATGAAGCAGGAGTCTGTTCCAAAGGTGTGGCAACCTCTGGGAGACAAATCTCTCCCTCCAGCAGGGTCTATTAATGTCAGATACCAGGTTAAGGTCATTACAGCGAGTAACCCATGTACCATTTGACTTGTGGATAGGTAGCATTTCCAATAAAGCAGGGTCAAAGACTGCCTTACATGCACAGTACAGATAGTCTCTGAGAGGTCTGCATGAAACAGAATAAAGTAACAGTGATTTCAGACAACCCTCATAGGACAGATGCTGAAGACCTTGAATTTTCCTTGTGAGGAACCTTTGTGGTCTCTCCAATTGCTGGAGGTACTTGGAAAGGTACATACCAAAAGGGGCACTGTATTCAGTTATTGGCCTGGTGAGGGAAGAGTACAGGTCAGTTGGTATACAACAGAAAATCCCAACAACCACCCACTGCAAAAAGTCCAAGGAAGATAAGAAATGGTGTCACTAAATTGCCAGAATATCCAGTTCCACATGCCTTAAATACAACCACACAGCACATTGTCTTTATTGACTACAGCAGATCCATGTATCTGCACAACAGTATTTTACCTGGCTATTACAAATTATTCTTTTTTGAACTGTAGTCAGCAATGATCCAAGCCACAGCAACATATGGAAAATTCTGAAGAGGTCATTGGAGTAGATAATCAACCGCAATGTCTTTGTCAAATGAGGGTCATCTAAAACTAGAGAGAGAAAGCATACCATGTACACTAACAGACACTTACATATCGCTTTTATGAACTTCAAAGCTAGACGGGCCAAATCAAGGAGGTCATCGAATACCAACTACTTGCTGACTAGTATCACTAGCAATGGTGGGATGGCCTGGGGCAGGGGTCTGTAACCTTCACTATCAAAAGAGCCATTTTGGCCACTCTGCCACTAAATAAAATTCATCGGGAGCCACAAAACCTATTTGATCCCTGAAATGAAGATAACACAGTGTATAAAGTTTTATACATATAACTAAGTTTATAAGAGCAATATTTAAAATCTGTCCCTATTTTTGTTCCTTTGTTGAGATTGCTCACTGTGTGTGTGTGTGTGTGTGTGTGTGTGTGTGTGTGTGTGTGTGTGTGTGTGTGTGTGTGTGTGTGTGTCATATCTCTCGACCTCTTAGAACAAGAAATCTGGACAAAGCCATAAATAATGAGGCCCAAAGGCCCAAAAATAGGGACACTTTTTAAGTATTGTTCTTACAAGCTTAGAAAGTTGATAGAATAACAGATTTTACATTAGCATGAATTTTCTGAAAGGTATGAAGTCTGAAACTCAAATGTCTTTCTATTTTTTTCTGGCCTCAGTCCTCAATGATTTTCCAGAAAAAACACGATTTTATGAGAAACAGACCAAAAATATGAAGCAAAAGTCAGGACATTCTGTGTGTGGAAAATGTATGTTATCAGAAACCATGTTATTCTAGCAAGTTTGTAAGAGCAATATTTAAAGTCTGTCCCTATTTGTGTTCCTTTGTTCCCCTTTATTTATGGCTCTTTCCTGATTTCTTGTGGTAGGACTTTGAGAGGTAATGGAAACCTTTTAGGAGGTGCTGCTGCTACCAGGGGATTACTCGATCAGTGTGTGTGGAATGCATGGCAACAGAAATCGTGTTATTCTACCAAGTTTATAACAGCAATATTTAAACTCAGTCACTCAATCACTGTGTGTGTGTGTGTGTGTGTGTGTGTGTGTGTGTGTGTGTGTGTGTGTGTGTGTGTGTGTGTTGTGCGGTAAAGTGGCCATTATTTTTCAAAGCTATAGGGAGCCACTGCAGAGGGGTGGAAGAGACACATGCGGCTCCAGAGCCACAGGCTGCAGACCCCTGGCCTGGGGAGCCCCATGTAGTGGCCAGTCTGTTTCTTCAAGGGGTAGGTGCACAAATAAATGTCAATAACAGCACTGCCCCTGTCAGAAGGTAAAGGCTATATATACGGCTGGATCCCATACACGGACATGTATCATAGGTGGCACATACTCTTTTCAGACTAGGGCAGAATGCATCAGTGTATCTGACAGGAGGGCAAGGATGGACAGATATTAAATGGTTTAAAAAACACACAAGGAAAATCAGACACATGATGCCAAAATGGGCTATAACTGTAGTTTTGGCAGCAGCACAAAAAGTAACGAGGCTGCAGATGTGTCCTTTAATGGGCCAGTCCTTGGGCTGAGATTTATCAAAAAAAATCCTGTACCACTGTCTTACCCACAATGGGCAGTGCTATGCCCCCTCACTGCATCACTCTCCCCTAATTAAACTAAATTTGCCTAAATGGTACAGCAGTCATGAACTTTATCTTTAGTTCACCAAGAGTAACGTCTTTTCTGATTGAAAAGTTTGGCATTGTAAGCAATTCAACTTTTGCTATTAACTTTCTTGTAATGTTCATTTCAGTGAACAAATTTTCCACCAACTTAAACACCATCATTTAGAAGACTGTTGCATACTCAGAAAATACTCTTAAGACTAGCAGCAAAGTATAAGTCTGTTTACTTAGGGCAAGTATCGAAATGTGGACTACTACTGTATTTCACAAACTGCAAAATAATAACACTTGGGTACAGTACAACTGCCAAAATTTGCATCCTACTGTCCCGAGTTTAAAGTACCCTATTCTCCACTTGTGTACAGCACTGCTCCAAGTTTGGCACCCAAAACAAGATCCTGGTGTCTAGTGGACAATATCTGATGCCTTTTTTGAAAATGTTTAAATGCTTTACAGTTCAAAGCAACTTCAGAACTAGACTGCATCCTTCTGAGAGTGAAGCTGTCACTGTATTTTGGAAATTTCAAGATGTCTGATGAAAAATGAGAACTTAATGTAAGCAGCCAACATACAAAAAATTTGCAAACAGTTTGGTCAAGAAGCCATTAAAATACGTCATTTGTGTATACAACATGCTAAGGATTTAGTTTTAAAACGGATAATCAAGAAAGAAAGAAAGAGAGAGGAACTTCACAGAGAAACACACACAAAAATGCACTGCTGCTGGCATTCACTTGCAAACCTGCTCCACACGCCGGATTAGCATTCTAGCTTACTTAGTTCTTTGACAATGAAGAGGAATTAATGAAAGGAAGTTTGCACAGCTTTTAGAAACAGCATCTTTCACGTGTCTGAACTTGTTTTCCTGGCTACCTTATTCAAATGATGTGAGATTTTTAAAAACTGAAACTGCTGACTTCACCTGCTATCTAGTCTGACACACAAAGAAAGAAAATGCACTTAGTTACAGGTGTAACTGCCAGTCATTTCAAGTTCCATCAGCACAGACTGTGTATACGAAATTAAAATGATTAAGCTCAGGGCAGCGCTGAAAAAGAGAAAGGCTGCACTTCACAAACATGCCAAAGCCTTTTGCATTTGCCTAGCATTTATTTATTTATTTTTTTTTAGTGTTTACATTTTGGTTACCAGGCTAGAGCACTGATCACAACATGATCAACTGCAGTCTCATTCCGAATTAACACTGAAACACAAAGGTAATACAAACTAATCACAAACAAAAGAATTACTACACACAAACTACTCTGGAGTAGCAAGAAAAGTGAAGAGCACGTCTTGTCCTGGAAATTACAGGAGTAACAAAAGGTTTAGTCACGCAGTGAAATTTCCAGTTATTTATTGCCGTAGACCTGGTATCATCTTCTTGCAGCAGTCTGAGAGATGCACTTATACAGCCAAACTGGAAGCAAAACTCTCTTCACCAAAGACTGGACTACACAGTCAAGAGGAGAAGGTAAAACACTTGCACCACACCACACTCATCACATAGTCCCTCAAAACCTACACCACCAAAACACACACACACAGAAACACAAAACACACACCTACATTCACGGAGGCTCTCAATAAAAACCTGCCCAAGCATCAGGGACCTCCAAAGCAAAAATGTAAGCAAACTCCACTCCCCAACACAACCCAAATGACACATAGCCCACAAACTCAGTGTGCCACTCAACCACAGCCCATAAGGCATAACAACGTACCCAACACTCTACAGTCATAGGTGACTCTATAGTCAGGCACACTGATGTTCCACTCACGAGGCTAAACAAAGAGAAAGTTACTGTCAGCTGCCTGTCAGGTGCCAGGATCCGCCACGTAACGCACGCACTCAGGTCACTCCACAACAAGTACAAATATGACACTGTCATTGTCCATGTTGGTGTGAATGACCCGAGACGTACCTCCCTGGACTACATGAAAAGAGACATGGAGGAGCTCTCCGATCTTGTAGCCCAGGCAGGTATGACCCTTGCCCTGAGTAGCATCCTGCCATCACCCAGAATGATACCACAGTACAAGGACAAAATGATTGACTTCATAAATTGGCTAAGCTTCTGGTGTCATTCTAAGGGGATCCAGTATTTGTCTGCCTGGGAAGACATGATCGACAGACCACGATGCTTTGCCAGAGATGGCCTGCACAGGTCGCCCTTGGAATTCCGGATACTGGCTAAGGCTTGCCACTCCTATAGTGCCTTTTTTAGGCAAGATTCAAATGACAAATTCACCACCGTAACAGGTACAAGCAAGCAAAATCTGAGGGTAATGCTACTCAATGCTAGAAGTCTAAACCTCAAAATGCACTCACTCAAGGCACTGCTTAAAATGGAGAATATTGACATCTGTGCAGTGACAGAGACCTGGTTCAAAGCTCCAGAGAGCACCCCTGCATTACCAGGCTATAAATTCATACCACTCCTATCAGCCACCTAACCCGGAATGAACCACTAAAGGTGGAAATGTGTCCATATTCATTAAGGATATCCACACCTCCAGGCTAGTTGCAGAGCATAATGCATCCAAGATTATCCAAGTGCAACTAACTTTGGGCAAGACCGCAATCCAAACTGTAGCTTGCTACAGACCCCCCACCATGCCCATGGACTCCCACTCCTCATTTCTTGATACACTGGAAAGTATTAGCGTACAACCCAATATCCTAATAATGGGCAATTTCAACTACCCCACCATTAACTGGGAAAAATAGTCATGCACCAACTCTTTTGCACAACGTTTTCTGGAATTCATAAATTCCAACGCCTTAGATCAACTTATTCACATCCTCACCAGGGACAGCAATATCCTAGACCTGGTCATTACCAACATGGGCAACCGGTGTTCCACACCAGAGGTCAATTCCTCGTTGGTCAGATCCGACCACAAGCTAATCACGACATTCACATCCTGCCCCCACGTCCAATTAAGGAAACCACCGTAAAAAACTTCTCCAAATCCAACTTCACACTTCTTAAGACAGAAGTGGCAAACTTCATGACACCCATGCAGACGGACAATAGAGGTACGACTGCTGAATCCTACACAAATGCACTTTATAAGCACTTACGCAAGTGCATGGATCATGCTATCCCTATCAGAACCAAGATGCTATCCTCCAAAAAAAGAAAGCCAATCTGTTGGTCCTCTGCCATAAACAAACTCTACAACAGAAGAAAGAAACTTTTTTTTTTTTTTTTTTGCAACAGAGTAAAATCCCATGACTGGAAGAACTCCCTGGTCAACCTCAGTAAAAAGCTGAGATCCCTCATAAAATCCTCCAAAGCTGATTACGAAAACAAAATTGCCACTGACTAACAAAGCATTCTATAGCTATGTCAAGAATCTCAATGGCAACACTCATATCTGCTCTAAGTTACAGCACAATATAAAGAACCAACTGATATCGTCAACATTGTGGCAGATAGGTTCAGTGCTAACTTTACCCCCCTCTCACACCCTAGAGGGCCCATCTCTATACCGGAAGAATGCAAAGTTCCTGTAATCACGGCTGCACAGGTAAAAAACACACTCTCTAAAGCCAAGAACATAGCATCCATGGGACCTGACGATATCCAAGGCTGTGTTCTACATATCTACAGAATGAACTGGCTCCCTACCTAGGTACCATGTTCAATCATAGCCTCACCTCAGGCTTTGTGCCCACTGAATGGCGCACCGTGATGGTTATCCCACTCCACAAAGGGGGAGCCACAACGGACCCTGGGAACTACTGCCCCATTAGCCTGATGAGCCTGGTCTGCAAGGTCATGGAACGTATCATCATGGAACTCATAAACAAAGACATTGGTAATCTCCAAACTCTGGACCCTACCCAGTTCGGGTTTGTAAAAGGCAGATCATGTCTCCTAAACCTGACTGACTTCTTTGAAGCAGTCACCAAAGCCATAGATTAGGGTAAGATGGCTCACACAGCTTATCTAGATCTCGCCAAGGCTTTCGACACCACCCCCCACTCTGGAATTATGGAAAAGCTCACTAAACTAGGTATAAATCCCTATGTCACAAGATGGTTTGCCAACTGGCTCACGGACAGAACCCACACTGTGAAAGTAGCAGACTCCAAATCTGACTTCAGACCAGTGACAAGTGGAGTACTACAAGGTTCAGTCCTGGGTCCTCTCCTGTTTGGTATCTACTTCTCTGAAGTACAGGCTAACACAGAAGGTCTTTGGCTAACAAAGTTCGCAGATGACTGCAAACTAGGAGCCATAAATCGAAACTCCCAACGATGTGGACATACTACAAAAGGGCCTCACTGAGACATATGCCTGGTGTCAAAGCCATGGCCTGAAGCTCAATGAAAAAAGTGTATTGTCATCCCCTTTGGTAGAAACTCTGTACCCAAGAACTACCACATAAGTGGTAGTCTACTTAACGCCAAAAGTGTGATAAGAGACCTTGGGACACAGGTGGACAGTAGTCTCTCTTTTGATAATTACATCGCCAAAGTGGTCAGGAAATCCTTCTACATGGCTCACCTCATCACAAAAGGTTTCTCATCCAGAAAAAAAAAAAAAAAAAAAAGAGGTCATTGTTCCCCTCTACTCATCACTCATTAGACCCATTATAGAGTACAACGCCCCTTTTGGTATGTACCTCACAAGACATCTACAACAACTGGAAAGGCCACAAAAATACCTCACAAAGAGGATTACTGGCATCAAACAGATGCCCTACACAGTCCGTCTCAAAAAACTCCAGCTTTACTCCGTCGCATATCGCCTACTCAGAGGATATCTCTGCCTAACATACAAAGCTATGTCAAACCCAGAGCTGTTGGACATGCTCCACTTAAAGAAATCCCAATCCCTCTGAGCTACACTCTCTAGGGACCTAAACCTTGTCACCACAATAAACAGAACATGCTGGAGGGATAGATTCTTGTCCCAGAGACTTCCCATACTCTGGAAAAGACTACCTATCTATGTCAAACAGAGCTCCTCATTAGCACTCTTCAAGAAAGATCTTGATGACTGGATGGGAAATAGGAAATTCACCCCAGGGATCACTTCTGTGGCTCTGCTCGACAGGGGCAAAGGAAAATAATTTTCTTGGGTGGCGAAAGCCAGGGTACCTTTTTGGCTAGGCTTATATAAAATATCCAACAAAGTACACATAAAAGTATAAAGGAATACCAAGGCATGGTCTAGTCTTCACAGACATCAGGCAGTCAAAAAAGTTAAAACGCAGCTTTAATAAATCCAACGGTTAGTGCTTTCACAATGTGTCATTTCTGTTATGGTATGAAGAAGCAGTCAGCATTTTTAAACAACAAGCAACCAATCAGAACACATAAAATCAACAATTAATCAATTAACTAACCAACGTAGCCCTCTTAACTTCAAGAATGGTTTAAGTGAAACCCTGTCATTTAACCCACTCCCTCTGTCAGCGCACATGCCTATAATCCATCTTGCTTCAACAGATTCTGTGTGTGTTTTAATATCACCCATCCATTCACTCTCTGATAGTACTTCTACTGCCATAAATGTAAATGTATGGCTACTATCTCTCTCACTAACGTGTTTCACCAGTGCATTGTTTGTAGAAGAGATGCGCATGTGGTAGAAATGCTCTCTAATTTGTGCTCTGAGTTCCCTATCTGTTTTCCCTATATAAAATGCTCGGCATTCCTGGCTTACTGCCAGGTAAATCACATACTTGGTGTTACAATCAGCTGAAGCTTGGAACTTATATAAATATCATGTATCCAGATATAGGAACTCAGTAGACGGACTTATGAAGGAGCAGTAATTGCAGTGATTACATGGTTTTGTGCCTGGACAATAATTTGCCTTATTTATATCCTTACATATCTTCCTAGGATAGCACAACATTCCCCTTATATTCTTGAATATGAACTTTGGAGATTCACCCACCAAACTCCTAATCGTGGGTTCAACCACTAACACTTCCCAACACCTATTAACAATTTCTGTTATTCCCTTGTAGTTACTGATAAAATGAAGTGACATCCTCAGGGCATTGTTTTTAGTTCGTTCAGTAGGCACTGATATATTATCTCTTCTAGAGAAATGTGGTTCTGCTGGACCCCCCCCCCCCTCATGTTCCTGACCTTATTTAACTCTGATGACACATCATTATCTTTGTAACCCCTATCTCTAAACATATTACCTAATTTCAACAGTTCTCGGTCAAAGTCTTTATCATCAGCATAGAGTCGGGATACCCTCCTGCCCTGGCCTGTTACCACATTCTGAAAAACATGGCCTCGATACATGCTCGTCTATGTAGGTATGTATTCCTAGAACATGATTTCCTATAAACACCTGTACTGACGTTCCCATTCCTGTCTCTAGTGATGTTTATGTCAAAAAAGTTTATCATGTTATAACATTTACAAATAGTAAACTTCGAAAAAGGAAGACAATTATTCACATATAAAAAGAACTCGTGTAGCTCATCTTCACTCCCATTCCATATTAAAAATAGTCAACAAAATGTTGATTAAATAATACATTTGACTTAAACTTATCATACTTAATAATGACCTCATCCTCCCACCAAATCATTACAATGTTGGCGTAGCTATTGGCACTAGATGTGCCCATAGCCAAGCCATCATTTTGTAAGTAATAGCTACCATCAAATAAAAAGCCATTATTCTCCAAAACAATCTCCATAAACAAACGTAACAAATCAATAAATATCTTGTCATATTTACTAAAACGTAGCAAATAGTTATTCAATGCTTCCAGTCCATAAAGGTTAAGAATTTTAGTAAATAAAAGTGACAGTGTACAGACTGAGTATCAAAAAATACATAAAGATCTTGTAGGAAATGCATAGAGTCGGTCAATATATAAATGTTCTTGTCTACCAATGGCCACAAGTGTTTTTCACTACAAACAGAAAAAATCTCTGTAATCCAATTTCTCATAACCACTACGGGTCTAAAGGGAGGTTTAAAAGGTGCCTTGTGTATTTAGGGAAGGCCTTGAATGATAGGAATAAGGGGGTTTGGTACATGTAAAAAGTTAAACACATCAACACTTTTACCCTTTTTATTTCTAACCTGATATTAGAACAAAGACCTAGACACCTGATTTGCTGATGTATCTTGACTGACAACATTTAAAAAATATCCTCATCACAAAATCTCTGAACCAGATCATGTTCATGATTTATAAGGTCTGAGGAAGATGAACATATCCTCCCAAGCCTCAAAAAATGAGATTTGGGGATATTATTAATTATATGTCAGGGGTGACAACTGGTAGCATGTAATAAAGTGTTACATTTCGGATACTTCCTAAATATAGAACTTTGTAACGTACCACTGTGCATGACCGTAACTAATACATCCAAAAAAGTTATCGTTTTTGAATAATAATTTATGGTAAAATGAATCCCCCATTTACTCTCATTTAAGTAAACCACAATCTCCTGCAAATAAACGGGGTCCAACCTCCATACTAACCAGCAGTTGTCTAGATATCTACGCCAGATATCCATAGAACCCAAAAACAGATTATGAGAATCATCATAAAAGTTGTTCTTCCATGTACCCAATGAACAGATCGGCATATAGTGGCACAAATGAGACCCCTATGGCAGTTCCTTTAAGTTGTAAATAACACTGGTTTCCAACATTTTTGGTAAGGACATGCTCAGTTAAACACAATAAAAATGTGTTGAAACCTGGAGAAAACAAATCTGCCCTATTTAACCAAACCTCCAATGCCATAAGGCCAGCCCAATGTGGGATGTTCGTATAAAGGGCCGAAACATCAAGGGTACATAATAGTCATCCCTGTTCAATTTGCATCTCATCCACTATATTCAGAAAATCAGTTGTATCTTGAATATGAGAATACACGTACTTCAATAATGGTTTAACATATTTTTTCAAAAAGCAGAAAGAGGTTCGGTCAATGAAACCTGGATGATGGCCTCACAATGGTAAATCTATCCCTGCACATGGAGAACAAATAGGTATAAGCATCTGTGGGTAGCTGGGTAAGGTGAACAAATACTGAATTAAAAAGCTCATGACTTGGCCATGTTTTATTTAATATATGTGCTGTACTCTGCATTTACTAATCTGCAGCAACTACTAAATAAGCGTCAATCAATACAAGCTACAAGGGATTTTGCTTCATTCCAAGTTGGCCATCAATTTGTACTAAGCAAAACACAAGCTTCAGGAGGAGATGTTGGGGTAGATCCCGCAAACTGCCCCCAACAAATTCAGATGAGGATCAAGATAGTCAGAAAATTTCAAGATGAAAGCCACACGTTTCCTCAGTGCAATCTACTTTAAATATTCAAAGAAAATAAAATTAAGCCAACTCTGAGGCACTGAGAATTGAATCCCCACTTTAGCAAAGGTGATCAAAGTTCGATTAGTGGTTTGAGTGCCTGTAGGAGAAGAGGAAGAGGAATGTGAGCGGCCATTGATGGCTTGCACATCCTGGCAGAAGGAGGCAGTTCAGTCATACCATATGGGTAACACCTAGCAAGAATGCCACATTTTACAACTCGGTGGAGTCTGAACGTATCAGCACCTATATGCAGAGGGTAACTCAAGAGTGCAGATGTACCCTTCCCTATGTAAGCTGGTAAAAAGCAGAGTGTTTTTTTTTCAAGTTCTTTAACAGTAATTCTCAACATGATTATTTTTTTTTAATAATACGACAAATGGACTGGTAAAATTAATCCCTTTTCAACTAGGACCCAAACCAGAGGAAAAAAACAATGATACATAAATACTGAAGACAAATGCATATCAGTAGTCACAGTATAAAAAATAAAATGTAGTGCTATAAGTCTAGACCTACAACTGTTATGCTTTCACACATGTACACACACATTTTATATATCTATATATATATATATATATATATATATATATATATATATATATATATACACACACACACACACACACACACACACACACACACACACACACACACACACACACACACAGATTCACTATACAATCTCAAAATACTGAAATGTCAAATTTCAGTATTTCGAGACTGAATAGTCGAAAACCCACATACACGAAAACCCATAATTACAAATAGCACAACCGCGACCATTCACGCACACACACAAACCACGACATAATCACACACACATACACCTACCTAACTAAACAAACATAACACACACACAAACACACCTAACCTACCTATAAGCAGAGGGCAAGCCCCCCTGCACCCACCATGTGGGGGCTGTGTCCCCTACCCCCTACTTACATATTCTAACTCCAAGGTCAAACACCACCGCACACACTCACACAGACTAAAATCCCTACCCAATATCAAACACAGAATTACCTGAAACCCCAGATAAATCCACAAACCGTACCACACGTAACGAAAGTGACACCACGACAGCGGCGGATTCGACACTTGCGCATTCGGCATAGTGCAGTGTCTATTAACTGCACTTTCCACCATTTGGTCTCGACGTACTGAAATTCGACATTTCAGTACGTCGAGATTGTCTAGTGTATCCATATTTTTATATATATATATATATATATATATATATATATATATATATATATATATATATATACATATACACACACACACATATACATACATATATATACATACACACTTTTATATGAATATATATATATATATATATATATATATATATACACACATACATACATACATACATACACACAAATATATACCTACGAAAATACACCACACACACACACACACACACACACACACACACACACACACACACACACACACATACATATACGCAAATATATACATACACATATATAAATATGAAAATATACACACTCACATGCAGGAAATGCTATTAAAAAGTACAGTTGTGTAAGTAAATTTAACATACCAGTACATGTTCATATGACCACTGCTGCAGTAGCCTTAGTAGGATATAACAGCCGGCCAGCTTTCAAAGCTTTCAGGGTATGTTTCAAAAACCAAAACCATTAGTCAGCTTGAGCTGAGCTGAACAAAATACATGCTTTGGCACAAAGCCCTTCAGGCATTCATGTCAAAGAGAGGGAGGCTAAAGCCCTGAGGATGGACACTGGGAAAATAAAAACTCCACACCCTGGAATAAAAACATACCAAAATAATAAGGGGGGGGGGGTGGACGGAGGGAGTGATGATTCAAACATTTACTGCTATAATAAGTTTACTTACACAACTGTATTATGTTCTTCATTTTATCACTGATGCAGTAGCATTAGCTATTTGGCTAGATTACCATAGCTTACAGTGGGAAGATGAAGGATGAGGATCCAGGAGCTGCTGGAGAAGGGCCTTAGCAAAGTCTGTCTTACACCTGGAGAAGGAGTCTAGTTTATAGTGCTTTCTAAAAGTGTACACAGAAGATCAAGTTTCTGCTTCTGGGATACTTCTAGCATCCATCCCTTTCCAAAAAGCTACAGAGGCAGGCTTACAATGGAGTGAGTAGCTTACACTAAAAGCAAGTCTATGGGAATTTGGCCCATAATGTTTACATCACAACTGAGACCATGCACAGAGAGGGAGTTTAGAGGGATGATGAAAAACATGTTTACATTCTAAGAAGGAAATAGAGTGCATGTGGGATACTGGAATTATGTGCCAAGTCTGATATGTAAAGTCATGGAGCGCATTATTATGATCCCATAAACAAGGACATAGGCAATCTCCAAGCACTTGACTCCACCCAGTTCAGATTCGTGAAGGGCAGATCTTGCCTGTTGAACTTGGTTGACTTCTTTGAGACTGTCACCAAGGCCCTGGATGAGGGAAAGTCAGTGCATACAGCTTACCTTGGCTTGGCCAAGGCCTTTGACACAATCCCCCACTCGGATATCATTGAAAAGCTAACACAACTTAGCATAAATCCCTGTCTCAACAGGTGGGTGGCCAACTGGCTCACCGACTAGACCCTCAAAGTCAAAATAGGCACCTCCAATAGCAGACCTGTCACTAGTGGAGCTCCCCAGGGATCTGTCCTGGAACCCCTACTGTTTGGCATCTACTTCTCAGAGGTCCAGACAAAGACAAAAGGCCTGTGGCTGACCAAGTCTACGGACAACTGTAAGTTGGGTGCTGTTATTGTATCCCCAAATGATGTTAACATACGGCAAGTGTGTCTCGCAGCAACTAATGACTGGTGCCAAAGTCATGGCCTCAAGCTAAACACAAAAACAATATCATCATACCATTCAGCAAAAACGTTTCCCCTACTGATTACCACATCGACAGCAACCCCCTAAGCACACAAACTATGTTGAGAGACCTGAGCACTCAGGTTGATAACAACCTCACATTCGACCATCATGTAGCGGCAGTGGTCAGAAAAGCTTTTTACTTGGTTCGTCCCATAAGTAAAGGGATTGCATTCAGAAAAAAGGAGGTCATTACCTCTTCATACACCTCCCTCATTAGACCAATAATTGAGTATAACACCCCGTTTGATACGTACCTCTCCAAACATCTGCACCAAATGGAAAGGCCACTGAAATATCTCACAAAGAGAATCCATGGCCTCCAACACCTGCTTATGCAGACAAGCTCAGATCACTCTATTCGGTACTGTACAGACTGCTCATAGGCGATCTGTGTCTCATCTACAAGGCAATCTCGGACCCTGCCCTACTAGAGATGCTCCATATCTGTAAGTCTAACCCCTCACGCATTACCTGCTCAAAAGGCCTGAATCCAATATGTGAACAACAAAACCTGCTGGTGAGACATGTTTGTCTCCCAGAGGCTGCCCCATCTCTGGAATAGACTTCCCATACATGTCCAACAGAGCACCTTGCTGACCCTCTTGAAGCGCAACCTTGATGAGTGGATGGGATACCACAAATTTGCCCCAGGGCTTCCACCTGTGTCCCTCACTGACAGGGGCGACAGGTGCTGACGGAGGTTTCTTTTTGGGGATAAACTCTTGGCAAGGCTTGTAAGGGCCCCAAGGCCATTAGCCTAGTAACTTCCTATGATCCTATGAGCAGAGGTAAAAGGATAAAGTAGCTGGCCTTAATAGCTTAGGGTAGATGCATGTTACTGCCTTATGCTATAAAAAGCACTTCTCACACCCAAATAAGCTTTATACTGATAGATACAGTTGTCTACATACTGAGCAATAGGTTATCTGGGTAAACTGAAGTTACTGGCTGCCAAATGCACTGCCAAGATACCAGAAAAAAAAATTGGAAGTAAGGGAAAAAATCAGCCAGAAAAGGTAAAGAAAAAGCTCTAACTAGGAAGAATATTTCTGGCCAGCACACTATAATCAAAGTTTCTGCTTTAGCACAGATGACAGTTTCCAATAATTCAGAGGAAAAATAAATCAAATACATTCAGAGATATTTATAGTAAGACAAATGAGGAATACACACAACACACACACACTCGCACATACACAACTTATACATAAATATATACACACACAAATTATACATACATACATATAATATATATATATTATACACACACACACACACACACACACACACACACACACACACACACAAAAAAACAAAAAGAAAAAAACAAGGTAACAACCAGGATGACTATCATAAAACACTTCTTTAATAAAAAGTGAAAAATAAAAACTTAAAATGGCAAGATAAGTGCTTTCAGGTTAAACCCTTCTTCAGATCTGCTATCAAAAGGTAAAATTAAGCATTTACAGTTGAAAGTTAACAAACTAAAGTTGCTCCTTTCAGAAACTGTCTCTTAGTTTTCCAATCAGTGTCTTCCACACAAATCTACACCTCCTCAGTGTGGATAGGTTCACACTCAAATCAAATATCCAGTAAGACTGCAATTCTGTTATCCAGCTGATTGCATAATGTTATAGCAGACATAACAAATCAAATAGCTCCTTACACACACTGCCTGTTAGTTGACCAATCAGTGTCTTCCGGATGAATCTACACCTCTTCAATGTGAATAGGTCCACATTAAAGTCAAAAATCCAACAAAATTGTAGTTCTGTTTTCCAACTATTCATATAGTGTTGTAGCAGAACACCATACCAACATACCAATTACTTATCAGTGGTCTCCCCAAGATACACAAGGATCTAAATAATCCTCTGACTTGTCCCCATCATATCAGGAAACGGATTAGCAAAAGAACCCTTGATTTGTTAGTTTCAACTATAAATGCTTCATTTTACCTTCTAATGGCAGATCTGAAGAAGGATTTAACCCAAAAGCTCTTATCCTGCCATTTTAAGTTTTTCACTTTTTATTAAAGATGAGTTTTAGGATAGCCTGGTGATCACCTTGGTTTTGGCTTTTTATACAGTTTATCCAAGTGGTTTTGGCTTTTTGTTTTTTATACAGTTTATCCAAGTGCATACCTTTGACTGCTGAAAGTACAGTTGTGGATTCTTTATCTGTTCTCTGGACTGGAGCGTCTGTACATGGCTGAAGGCTGTGGAAGCAGCATGACTGAGATGGAATTGGATTATCGTTCCAGGAAATAATTAACTGTGGACTCTAGTCATACTAGGAAGTTGCTGAAAATTAATGGCAATCCTTTACTGAGGCTTAACTTCACCGAATTACAACCTGCAACTGATGAACATACTTTTGATACAAAGAACTTTTACCTCAAAAGTGAGAGAACTTGAAAATTTATATTTTAAATTGAAGTGGCACCAGTGGCAACGTATGCAGTTAGATGCTTGCCTACATTACAAAATTATACCCAGAGGTTCACGCATGCTTTTGATGCCTACATATGGTGAGACGCACCCAGAGCTGCTTAAAAAATGACAGGCTCTCAACATCGAGCTTAGCTTTAATTACATGAGTCTTCTCATTGAATACTTT
This sequence comes from Protopterus annectens, assembly GCF_019279795.1. Classification (NCBI taxonomy): domain Eukaryota; kingdom Metazoa; phylum Chordata; order Ceratodontiformes; family Protopteridae; genus Protopterus; species Protopterus annectens. The sequence continues at coordinate 100,042,695 of NC_056734.1, forward strand.
GAACCAAAAGAATATGAATTAAGAACACTGAGAAGCTACAGCGTGAGCTGGAAACTAAATATGCAGATACCATATATATATAAATCAAGAAACTTGAGGAGATGTATATGAATGTATCTTCTTACAACACTAAACTGGAATTGGTAAAATCTAACAAATTAATGCAGGACTCTGAAGATTTTAAAAATGGTCATATTTTTACATGGACGAGATCCAAGAAGCTTGCTACATCAGGTAAAGAGATTAGAGAAAAAGATGACACTAACAATATCCAAGAAGATATGACGGATCTGAATTGTAACATTGAGTTAAACTCCAGTTCTGTTATGGATAATATGGGCTCTAATGCTACCTCAATATGCAACCTTTACACACTACTGATACTCACAATTTGAGGGCTAGAGCCAAAGAATCCAGCATCCCTCCACTGGTTTTTCTGAAGCTTCCTTTGCAAATTCCAAACAAAAAGCACACAGAAAAGATGAGGTCACAAAGTAAAAGAAGGAAATGTCTTTCACTGAATTGGAAAGAACAACAAGGGCGGAGCAAGAGAGTTCAGAGATGGGATTTGGTGTTTAATTCATAATTCATCCAGTTTGCATTGAACATTACCACAGCGTGAACTACTGAATAAAGGACTTAGTTGCATACCAGCTGCCCCATCAGCAACTGCCCTGTCTGCTCTAAGTGAAGTTATTTTGAACTTAAAATTATTTGGATATAATGTGATGTTAAAATCTATATATGGCACAGACAACTCGTCGATTCCAAATATTTTACTGAAACCAAGTATGTATAAGTCCACAGAATACTGCGGCTTTAGAGACATTCATCCAGACTTGTGAATAACAAATATCTCAATATGTACATAAGGCTAAACATCATTTTTATAACCTAAGAAGAGAAACTGGCTTTACAGACATTAAATGATGACAGAAATATAATTATCAGACCAGCAGAGAAAGGTGGTGGGATTGTTTTATTAAACAAACAAGGCTATAAAATGACAGAATATTACACGTGCTAAAAGCTGAAGCAACGTACACTGCTATTAACAGGTTACAAAAATGGTTCACAGAATTCATACAAAGCTGTTTGAGCTTCTGCGACTAAATAGCAAAAAGAAAGACATTTTTGATTTTTTTTTTAGTATAGAACACCCCACCATGCCAATTATCAGTGGTCTCCCTAAGATACACAAGGATCAAAATAATCCTCCGAAACGTCCCATCATATCAGAGAACAGATGGCAACAGAACCCTTGTTGATATATGTTGAATATCAGCTGAAGAAAATTGTTGGACAGACTCCTACCATTATCAAAGAGACTGAAACTTTTTGGGTATGCTCTCAGATTTTGGGAATTTGATGGACACTAGAGAAAATTTAATAATCGTTTTAGACGTCCAGTCTTTTCACTGTTTAATGACTAGGGTGGCACTTCAATTAAATGATTTTTAGAATGTAACAGTGATTTTGATTCCATCATAATTTAACTTGAACGTGTTTTACTACATCTTATTCTACATAATAATGCATTTCTGACAAGGACATTTATTGGCAGAGATGGTTGTGTAGCTATGGGCACACCTGTGGCACCAGCTACGCCAATCTGGTATTAGCTGACTGGGAGACATCCATGGTACTGAATGACAACAATCCATTTCGATCAGCTGTTAAGTTATAATATATATATATATATATATATATATATATATATATATATATATATATATGGGGAGACACTCCTACTATGCTAAAGGACTTTGCATCATATTTAGAAATGACCACAGATTTTTTTTAAGATTTTCCATGCACTATTCTGCCTTTGACATTAACTACTTAGATGTGAAACTCTTTATGGATGAGAAAAGTGAAATGTGTACTGGACTTTACAGGAAAGACTAAGAAAAAAAAATATTTTGCACAGACAGAGCATGCATCCACACTTTGTTTCTTCTGTTATAAAGAACCAGATCTATAGATCCTCCAGACTCTGCACTGCTGATCAAGACTTTTAAGGCAATGAGCAATTGCAATTTCAGCCTGGATTTTCAAGACAGTGGTTACAAAATGACAGGAGAAAGAGATGGTCAATATAAATGTGGTACAGAAAACTAAAGCAAGACCATACTTTAAACACAAGAGAAATATTTTGGCCTCATGAAATAATAGAGAGGAAGCACACCACTAAGCTGATTATGGCCCCCACTCAGAGAAACAGACTTACTCTCACCTATACCAGTGACACTACGCTTATCTGCAACGTCTTTAGGAATAACTGGAAGATATTGCTACTTGATCCAACCATCAAAGATATTGCTGGCAGTGAACCTTCATTTAGTTTCAAGAGAAATAAGAATCTCAAGCAGTTGCTTTGATATACAAACAATGTCATGGACAAGGTTTACTCAGACAGGGATGGCATGTTTCCATGCAGGTCTTGTTCAAATTGTAAATATATTTCAATGGAAAATGAATTTATACATCCAGTTTCTGACAGACACTACAGATGTCATGAGTATGCAGACTGCAAGACATGTCACGTGATTTTATATATATATATATATATATATATATATATATATATATATATATATATATATAAAATCCATATAGCAACATGCATCTCTCGTCAATGTTTTTACTTGGGTAAAACTGACAGTTAAAGGAACCATCTCCAATCATATTAGTGACATTCGGCTAGGATATATGAAGAATCCATTATGTAAACATATTTCTGAAAATTCAGGACATTCATTTCTTTATGGTCTTGCAAGAAGTTAAAGAAAATGCTTGGGGTGATAATTTTACAATACAAACTGAGCAGCATGAAAGGAGATGAATAGCAAACTACAGGCATACCGGACACCTGGTCTAAACACTAATTTAACTATCAAACCTGCTGTTAAGGGGTGTAAATTATGCAGAAAGCTATGACTGGATATAATATAAGCAATGCCTGAATGGAAATACTTGATTCGCTTTATGAATATACATACTCCTTAGATCCATTCAGGATTAAAGATACTCTGAAAGAAGAACGGAATATATACTGCGGACATTTTAAAATGTTTGAGCTATTTATTTTTATTCATTTATATATTTTGTACTTTTATTATTTCTACTCATGACTTTAATTCTAATGAAAGTAAATGCTGCTACAACACTGTGTGAATAGTTGGATAACAGAACTACAATTTCATTTGATAATGACGTTAATGTGGACCTAGCTGCACTGAAGAGGTGTAGATTCATCTGGAAGACACTGACTGGTCAACTAAAAGGCAATCAGCTGGATAACAGAAATCACAATCTTATTGGACATTTGGAACTGAGTGTGAACCTATCCACACTGAAGAGGTGTAGATTCATGTGGAGGCAGTGTCTGAAAGGAACAACTTTGATTTGTTAGTTTCAACTATAAATGTTTTATTTTACCTTCTAATGGCAGATCTGAGGAAGTGTTTAACCAGCTTATCCTGCCATTTTAAGTTTTTATTTTTCATAGGTTCATAGGTGTGTACTACGCTAATGGCCCTGGAGCCTTTACAAGCCTAGCCCATAGGATTACCCTGGCATTGTGCCACCCAACCTTAGTTCCTAGTGCCGCTGTCAAGTAGAGCCACTGGAGTGATCCCCCGGGGTGAATTTTCTATTTCCTATCCACTCATCAAGATTTCTCTTGAAGAGGGCCACTGAGGTGATCTGCTTGACATGTATGGGAAGTCTATTCCATAGCAAGGGCAGTCTCTGGGTTATGAACCTGTCCCCCCAGCATGTTCTGTTGATTGTGCTAGTGAGGTTGAGGTCTCTGGAGCATGTGGTGCAGAGGGATTGTGATTTCTTTAGATGTAGCATTTCTAACAGAGCTGGGTCAGACATGACTTTGTAAGTCAAGCAGAGATCTCATCTAAGTAGGCGATATGAGACAGAGAATAGTTGGGAGTTTTGTGAGTCTGTCCATATAGGACAAGTGCTTAAGGCCTAGGCTCCACTTTGTGAGGTACTTCTGCGGCCTCCCCAGTTGTTGCAGGTGTCTAGTGAGGTAGATGCCAAATGGGGCGTTGTACTCGATGACTGGCCTCATGACGGAAGAGTAGAGGGAGACAATGACCTCTTTCTTCCTGGATGCAAAACCCTTAGTAAGGAGATGTGCCACATAGAAAGACTTTCTGACCAAAGTGGCAATGTGGTGGTCAAAAGAGAGGTTGCTGTCAACCTGTGTTCCCAGATCTCTTATAACGCCTTCTGTGTTCAGTGGGCTGCCATCAATGTAGTAATTCAAGGGAACCGGGTTTTTCCCAAAGCGGATGAAGACACATTTTTCGGCACTGAGCTTAAGGCCATGGTTCTGACACCAGTCGTTGGTTTCACTGAGGCCTTTCGGTAGAATGTCAGCATCACTTGGGGAGTTAATAATAGCTCCCAACTTGCAATCATCTGTGAACTTTAGCCAGAATCCTTTCATGCTGGCCTGGACTTCAGGGAAGTGGATACCAAACAGGACCGAACCTTGTGGGACTCCACTCGTGACTGGTCGTCAGTCTGACTTGGAGTTAGCTACTTTCACACTTCGGGCTCTGTGAGCCAGTTTGCAACCCACATAGTGATTATAGGGGTTGATGCCTAGCTTAGTAAGTTTTTCTAGGATTCCTGAGTGGGGAATGGTATCAAAGGCCTTGGGCAGATCAAGGTAGGCTGTATGAACCAACTTACCTTCATCCACAGCTCTGGTGACTGATTCAAAGAAGGCAACCAAGTTGAGCAGGCATGATCTACCCTTCACAAAACCAAACTGTATAGGATCCAGTGTTTGAAGATTCCCTACATCCTTGTTTATTAGGTCCATGATGATGCGTCCCATAGCTTTACATATCAGACTCGTCAGGCTAATGGGGCGATAGTTCCTGTGGTCTGTAGTCGCTCCGCCTTGGTGGAGAGGGATGACTGTAGCAGTGTGCCATTCAGTGGGGCCAAAGCGCGAGGTGAGGTTGTGATTGAACAGGGCACACAGGTGAGGTGCCAGCTCACTCTGTAGTTCATGTAGAACACAGCCAGGGATACTGTCAAAGATGCGCACTTTTTATTAAAGAAGGGTTTTATGATAGTCAGCCTGGTGATGACTTTTTTTTTTGTTTTTTATACATTTTATCCAAGTGCGTATATATATATATATATATATATATATATATATATATATACACACACACACACACACACACACACACACACACACACACACACACACACACACACACACACAGTTTACTATCAAAACATAGAACATCACATAGAAAACTGGTCAAAAATGTAGTTTAAATGTTCGATGTGCTGCATAGCTGCATATTAATTAGCTGACCTTGCCGAATCAAAATACCAAAAATGTCGAATTCGGCAGTTTTCGATGTCAGCCAGAAAATACTGCCACAACTCACCTGCTTGCTTTCCAGCAGTATGAACAAAACGCAGTTCAGTACTGCACAAAGATAGAATTCATGTTTTTGCAGGGGACAAGCCCACTTGCTCCGCTCACACCCCCTGCAAACTATATATTCCAACTCGGAGATCATACTACAGTGAGGAAACAGATGAATTTCCCAATCCGGACTGTACCACGATCTCTATTTGTAACACCACACACATGTGAGCGAATGTACAATGGCAATCGCTGCAACAGACAGTCAGAGAACTGAAGGTTGCCAATATGGGAATCAGACAATTGCCATTAGGCATTCCCGTGTTCACCGAACCTTCATTCTTCATTTTAAAAATAAACCTACATACAAACACATTTTATATTATACATATATATTATACACACACATATTAGAGGCATATGAAATAGAAATTCAACGACATTTGATTGATGACAGTAGATGATCCTTCTCCACAATATGTTTACTTAGTTCCTAAGATCCATAAGTCTATTTCCCCCATACCAGGACGACCCATTGTAGCTGGCAGAGGGTCTTTGATAGAACTTCTATCATATCTGGAGTTAAAACTGAAACTATTATTAACTTATGTGTTGGCTAGGATTAAGGATACGAACCAGTTTTTACAGCTAATGAATGATCTTTATATTCCTACTCATGCTTATATGGGCACACTAGATGTACAGGCTTTATACACGAGTATTCCTCATCAAGGAGGAATAGCCGCCATATAACACTGGTTTCATGTTTCGGACTATCATGATAACGAAGAACACAAATTTTTACTAAAACTTTTGGGTTTGGTGTTGGAACATAGTTTCATAGTTTAGTACTAGGCTATCTGCCCTGGGGCATTTGTAAGCCTAGCCATAGTGATGTGGCTTTCGCCACCCCATGAAATGGTACAAAAATGCACAAAATAGATTTAGAATACTGTGCCTCTGTCTAGTAGTGACACAGTGAAGGTCCCCTTATATAACAGAATTAGTTTACTGTGCCCCTGTCTAGTAGTGACACAGATGTGACCCCTGGGGTAAACTTATGATCTCCCATCCACTCATCAAGATTTCTCTTGAAGAAAGAGAGTCAGTGAGGGGCTCTGCCTAACATGAACTGGGATCTTGTTCCAGAGCATGGGAAGCCTATGCGCGTTATGAATCTATCCATCCAG